>NC_079223.1:2265555-2565555 GCF_029633865.1 Lampris incognitus
GGTGTAAAGTAATGTTTCATCTTTTTTTTCTTCATCCGGCGTTACTTAAATAAAACTGTTTACAAAGGGTCCCCCAAACTTGATCGTAGGGAGCGTTGGATCAGAGCATCAACTCCATCCTTCTAAATGTAAATCAGACACGGTCCAGACGGTCCAGCATGTCCGTCCATTCTGCACAGGTGGGCTGCTGCAGCAGCACAGCACAGATGTGGTTTCCTCTGTGTACAAGTGAACGCCGGCCCTGAGGCAGCTGAAAGCTGCTTCTCACATGTAAAAGGCACACCACAGGTGCTGCCTCTTCACTTGGCATGTTGCATGATTCCAGTCATGTTCTGTTGTTGCATCCAGATCGTCCTCGTGCTCGCTCCGTTCTCTTGGTATCGACAGACTATACTCTGCACCCGCTTTGGTTCATCCCTTTCCCACTGGGATCACTAAAGTCTAATCTAATCTGGTCTAATCTAATCTGGTCTAGTCTAGTCTGGTCTAGTCTAGTCTGGTCTAGTCTAGTCTGGTCTAGTCTAGTCTGGTCTAGTCTAGTCTAATCAGTCATCCAATCAAAGGTAATATCAGAGCCACCTATTTCATCCCAGTCCTCACCCTAAACAGACCTTAAGCTAGAGTTCCCCTCCCTCACCCGGACCAGGGCAGTCTGCCCACCAGCAGGCCTCCTCCTCCTCCTCCTCCTCAGGAAGCCAGAGCCCCAGTGGTGCCCCGAACTTTCCCAAGGTGTCGGGTTGAGGGTTTGACAACTTCCCCCTCGGTCAGGACTGTTGTTACAGCGGCTCATCTGTTGCTATTGTTTCCCCATGACAGTGAGGAACGCCGGCAGCTGAAGCTGAGCGGGAAACCATGAAGGGGCCGGAATGAACCAAGAGCACGGATCCTCTTACCTGTGAAAATATTATTCACCCTCCAATGTTTCCCCTCATGACACGGAGAGGGGGGAGGGGGGGGATTTCAGGAAAATCTGAATGATCGCAGTAGTTGGTTGGGGAGATTTTGATTTGACAAGAGGTGGAGCACTTTGGCGTCCCCTGAGATATTCTGCAAAATATTTTCCATGAGAATAAGGGTCTATGTATTGTTTTCCCCCTCTTATCAGGGGCCTCTCGTGGGTCTCCCAAGCACGTTGCTGCCATCTAGTGGTTTGCTAAAGATATGCATGCCTCTCAAAACGGCCCTTTCAAGCGCTCTTCGCATAAGCGTACATGAAAACATGCCTTTCCAACATGTTTCTACACCTTTCTTAAAGCCAGTGGCGCGCGCTGTGGTGTGGGTGTGTTGTGTGTGTTTTCTGTCTGGTTGTTTCTGCATGTGTGCTCGTGTCTGTGCAAGTCAACTTGTATGGCTGTGGTGTCGGTAGTGGTCAGTATTTTCTTCATGTGCTTTTATGTACCTTTTTCCTGTGAGGGTGGCAGGTTTTATTGTACCAAGCACTTTGTTTGTATGAAAAGTGCTACAAAAATTAAGTCTGATTGACTGATCGATTATCTCTGTATTTGAATGTATATTCCTGTGTGTGTGTGTGTGTGTGTGTGTGTGTGTGTGTGTGTGTGTGTGTGTGTGTGTGTGTGTAGGATCATGAAATTCCATGTGGCGAAGAAGAAGTTCAAGGAGACCTTGCGTCCGTACGATGTGAAGGATGTCATAGAGCAGTACTCCGCCGGTCACCTTGACATGCTGTGTCGAATCAAGAGCCTGCAGACCAGGTCAGCACACCCTGGACCCACACATCAATGCAAAAACACACACATCGATATACAAAAGTCGACAGTATGTACTGCATAGACATATGGCACACAGACACACAAAGTCGTGGTCAGTCAATTAATGTTTATTAATGTGGCAAAATCTGAACATAGAATATAAATGGTTGCAGGGTTCCAAAATGTATATCTGTAAATCTGTAAGTACTGGGTAAAGGCCACACACACACACACACACACACACACACACACACACACACACACACACACACACACACACACACACACGTAAATGCACTCAAACACACACATAACGAAAGGAAAAGCATAAAGTGGTCATTAAAGATGTTTGGCACCAACACACTGAGAGGTGATGTGTGTTGTGTTTAGCCAGGACTCAGTCAGCTATCTTTTGTTTGTTTTTTATCTACAACATGATGCTGCCCTCATGCTCAGAGGGTTAAACTGATAAAAATACTGTAGCGTGCATGGATAAGTAGACACGTTGCTCCTTGACTAACGGGTCGGACCCTTTAGTCGACTGGTTAACGTTGTCGCTTGCGGATTGGAAGACACAGGTTCGCGTCCCGGCTGTGGCGACGGTCTCCCAGACTGCCCCCCAAATTCACTACAATATGGTTAAACAAAGGTGAAATTGAACGACCCCTTCTCTCACTCTGGACAACTCTGTATCTGATATCCCATGACAGTGATGACATGTCTAAACATCTTTAGACAGAGTCTCAAGGGTCTGTGTTTCTGTCCCTTAAATATACGTATATACATATGTGTGTTTGTATGTATGTATGTATGCATGCATGTACGTATGTACGCATGCATGCACGTATGTATGTGTGTATGTATGTATGTATGTACGTACGTATGCATGCATGCATGCATGCATGTATGTGTGTGTGTGTGTATGTATGTATGTATGTATGTATGTATGTATGAATGAATGTATGTATATGTATGCATGCATGTAGGCATGCATGTATGTATGTATGTATGTATATGTATGCATGTATGTATGTATGAATGCATGTATATGTATGTATGTATGTATGTATGAATGTATGTATATGTATGCATGTATGTATGTATGTATGTATGTATGAATGCATGTATATGTATGTATGTATGAATGTATGTATATGTATATGTATGCATGCATGCATGTATGTATGTATGTATGTATGTATGTATGTATGAATGTATGTATATGTATATGTATGTATGTATATGTATGCATGTGTGCATGCATGTATGCATGTACGTATGCACGCATGCATGCACGTATGTATGTATGTACGTATGCATGCATGTGTGTGTGTGTGTGTGTGTGTGTGTGTGTATGTATGTATGTATGTATGCATGCATGCGTGTGTGTGTGTGTATGTATGTATGAATGTATGTATATGTATATGCATGCATGTATGTATGCATGTATGTATGTATGTCACCAGATTAGTTGTTGCAGGCAAGGTCTTAGCAAAGGTCCTGCTATGCAGGATGGTGATGCACTTGACAGAACATCTGCTGCCAGAGTCACAGCGTGGGTTCAGGAAGAACAGGAGTACTGTGGATATGATTTTCACAGTAAGACAGCTACAAGAAAAGTGCCGCGAACAACATCAGGACCTTTTCATGGCTTTTGTAGACCTCTCCAAACTTTTCACACTGTGAATCAAGAGATACTTTGGAAAATCCTGAGAAAGCTTGGCCGTCCGACCAAATATATGAACATTCTATCACAGTTCCATGATGGGACGGTGGCATGGGTAGCCATAGGAGGACAGGAATCAGCGCCCTTTAATGTATGTACTGGAGTGAGGCACAGGGGTGTGTGCTGGCACCAGTACTCTTCAACATTTACCTCCTGTGTCACAAAACCTTTTCACAAAGATCTGGAAGACAGTAGTGGGATCACAATAGACTTTATGCTAGATGGAAACCTCTTCAACATCCGAAGGCTCCAGGCAACCACCAAGTTGTCTGCAGTGCAGGTCCTTAAGCTGCAGTACGCTGATGACTGCTCTCTTGTAGCTCACACACCAGAAGACCTGCAAACCATCCTAGCCACAGTTGTGAATGCGTACAGCAGGCTGGGTCCATCAGTCAACACCACCAAGACTGAGGTGTTATGCCAATGGAGGTCCAGGCCCCCACCCACCTTGCCTGAATTCACTGTAGAACACAAACCACTCTCAATTGCTCCATCTTTCAAATACTTGGGCAGCATCCTTTCTGAGGGCTGCAACACTGATCACGAAACTCTTAATAGAATCAGACAAGCCAGGTTCAGGTGGGCAACAGTTTGGGGAAAGAAGCTGTTTTTGAACCTGGTAGTGCAGGCTCTGAGGCTCCTGTAGCGCCTCCCAGAGTGCAGGGGGGAGAACAGTCCATGGTTGGGGTGGGTGGGATCTCTGCTGATGCTCAGACCCCTTCGAAGGCAGCGTTTGTGATAAATGTCTTTTATGGCTGGGAGCTGGGTACCGGTGACATGCTGGACCGCCTTGACGACCCGCTACAGAGCTTTCTGGTCTACTGAGGTGCAGTTGCCGTACCACACTGAGATGCAGATGGTCAGGATGCTCTCTATGGTGCAGTGGTAGAAGCTGGGGAGGATTTGAGATTACACCATGTTGTAAGATTATAGCAAGTGGGAAACCTCCGGTTTATTTATTGAATAGTTTGACATACAATACATGTTGCACATCTCTGCTGCCTTGTGTTTGTAATTCTTTCTGTGGAACCGGCCTCTCACGTGTACTGGGCCTTTCCCCTGGGATCTGTCACGCCCGCTAAAACTCCCTGAGCGGCCTTTGGATTTCAAAGTAATTGGTCTAAAAATAATCAATCAGGTAATCAAGTTGCATTTTATATACCGCTTTTCTCGCTGCAACAGCCACTCAGAGCACTTTACAATTAATTAACACACACACACACACACACACACACACACACACACACACACACACACACACACACACACATCATCCACTGCTGGCGTGGACGTGTGGGAAGTGCTGGTTCTCTGTGGCTGGAAGAGGCATGCTGCATCCTGTCAGCGGGTCCGTCAGAACGGCGTTTGGTCTCGCCTTCTGTTGAGACACGGCCTGGAGGCGGTTTGAGGACGGCTCGGCTTTAGGACAGAATCAGTCAT
This sequence comes from Lampris incognitus, assembly GCF_029633865.1. Taxonomy (NCBI): domain Eukaryota; kingdom Metazoa; phylum Chordata; class Actinopteri; order Lampriformes; family Lampridae; genus Lampris; species Lampris incognitus. The sequence continues at coordinate 2,270,431 of NC_079223.1, forward strand.
CAGCTGGCGCCCGTGTTTATACATGCCGGTAATGAGCTGTCCAATTTGAGTCCCGGCTAAGGCACAGGGGCATTCTGGTTCAGCCATGGCTGACACGGTGGATAAATACTAATAATGATACTTATTAATTGATTAATTCCTGAAGAACGGAGGTTTTGATCATGTGAACGTGTTTCCCTAACCCTGATGCTGCCTTGACCCTGATGCTGCCTTGACCCTGATGCCGTCATGCCTCCGGCTGCAGCCGTTGGTCTGCTTGCTGGTTTCAGTTTACCTGTATGATGGAAAAGTAACACACACCAAGGGTTGTAGTGAGGTGCTGATCACTGGAAAGAGACAAGAGTTGGAAAAAAGTATCGCAGACTCTGGCTCCATATGTGTTTATTTCTCTTTTGTAACTTGACTTTTATGTAGATGGCGTTTCCACCCACAGGCCGTCTTTAATATCGACAGTAATAGCAGAACACGGGCACTGGTATGTTGCGTAGGTCACGACCTCGTGACACCTCTGATGGGGATTAGACAATCATGTTCATGTATAGTGGCATGGCGGCACAGTGGTTAGCCCTGTCGCCTGACAGCAAGAAGGTCCTGGGTTCGAACCCCAGGGTTGTCCAACCTTGGGGGTCGTCCCAGGTCGTCCTCTGTGTGGAGTTTGCATGTTCTCCCCGTGTCTTTGGTGGGTTTTCTCCGGATGCTCCGGTTTCCCCCACCATCAGAAAGACATGCATGTTAGGGTTAATACTCCTGTCCGTGCTCCTGAGCAAGGCATGGCAAGACGAACTGGAGTTGGTCCCCGGGTGCTGCACGGCGGCTGCCCACTGCTCCTAGCTACACAGCTAGGATGGTGAAAAGCAGAGCGTAATTTCCCCACGGGGATCAATAAAGTATCTCAGAATAAAAAATCAGAATCAAAAACATGTTCCACCGTTAGGGTGAGAAAAACAATCAAGAGGCCTTCAGCAAATCAAAACCCTTAACAACCAGGCCCAGGAACCACAGCCAATCAAATCACTTCAAACAACGGGACAAGACCCGCGATGCCTGATACCACATATAGAGAGTTAAATGTTACCGTACAATTTTTTGGTTAAGTATATTCAAATATGTTAAAAATACATTTATGTTTAGTAGATTTCTAATAGACTTACAGACAAAGTTAAACCTCAGCTTTAGCTGAATATCATAAACAACTAAATCTGAATACACTGCAACCTTTCCTCGGCCTCGACCCCTTCTTCTGACTGGCGTGGCTAGCTTGTGTCTGGCTCATTTGGGTAAGAAACTGGAACTTGAGGCTGGTGAGAGCTGGCCAGAGGACAGCCGATCAGTTTGTTGACGTCCTGCAGGCGGTCTTTTCGTCTCTGTTCGAAGTTTTGATTTTCATGTCTTTGACGTCTCTAGAGAGCTTCTCCTGCATGCCTTGAGAAGGTCACTGAATTTTTCTTCATTTCTGGTTTCTTAGGATAAAGACAGTTTTTTTCTCTTCAATTCATTTGTCCAGTTCCTGCAGGTCTTTCTTAAGTTGGTCAACAAGCAGAGTCTGAAGGTCAAATGCAGTTATTCAAGATGGCACACCGGTGTTGACAGAACACTTCTGTTGTTCTTTTGCCCCACATGGGTTCCTTCTGCCATCGAAGACCTCTGGCAATGACTCCTTGTCTACTCAAAGTGATAGCATGTCGGAGGGTTTTGACCTGCCGTCTGCTGAGGTTGAACAGTTCATTGGAGACTTCCTGTCACTGTTTGTTCGGTCAAGTCGGTTTTATTTGTGTAGCCCAATATCACAAATCACAAATGTGCCTCAGGGGGCAACACAACATCCTGTCCTTAGACCCTCACATCGGATGAGGAACAACTCCCTAAAACCTTTAACAGAGAGGAAGACAGGAAGAAAGCTCAGGGAGAGCAACGGAGGAGGATCTCTCTCCCAAGACGCACAACGTGACATGATGTTGTGTTTGCACAATTTACACAACACAACACTGAAAGAGAATAACACAATTATAATGCAATTATATGAAGAATATGATGAGGAGGATGCCAAGCAGTGTCCAGACACCACCAGAACAGCCCAGGACCCGAGCCACATGACCGCCACCACCATGGAGACCTGACAGGAGGACAGACTGCACATGCACACATGGGAGACTCACACACACAGAAGAAGAGAAAGGAGAAGACGACATCATTCAGAGAGAGAAAAGACATGTGAGACAAGAGAACAGTTTGCAATAGTCAATAATCTATACTCTATCATCTATAACCTATACTCTATAATCTGTACTCTTATCATTTATAACCTATACTCTATAATCTGTACTCTTATCATTTATAACCTTTACTCTATAATCTATGCTCTTATCATTTATAACCTATACTCTCTAATCTATACTCTGTCATCTATACTCTGTCATCTATAGCCTATACTCTATAATCTATACTTTTGTCATTTATAACCTATGCTCTATAATCTATACTCTCTAATCTATACTCTGTCATCTATAGCATATACTCTATAATCTATACTTTTATCATTTATAACCTATGCTCTATAATCTATACTCTCTAATCTATACTCTGTCATCTATAGCCTATACTCTATAATCTATACTTTTATCATTTATAACCTATACTCTATAATCTATACTCTCTAATCTATACTCTGTCATCTATAACCTATACTCTATAATCTATACGTTTATCATTTATAACCTATACTCTATAATCTATAATCTCTCTGCTATAATCTGGTCGGCAGAACAGTGGTTGGTAAATTCATTGAGACAGAAAACCAACCCACCATCCAGTACAGGTTGTGAAGCACTCAACTTAAAGGCAACTAATGGTAAACTAAGGCAAAAAGATGAGTTTTAAGTTTGGATTTAAAGATTCAACAGACTCTGATGGTCTGATGGCAGCAGGCAGGTTATTCTACAACAATGGAGCCCGATAGGAAAAGGCCCTGCTGCCACCAGCTGACTTCTTCTTAACTTTGGGTACACACAGGAGCCCTGTATTTTGAGAACGACGAGCTCGAGATGGCATGTAAGGTTTAAGGAGACCAGACAGGTAGGATGGGGCAAGCCCATTTAGGATTTTATAAGTCAGCAGAAGCACCTTGTATTCTGATCTAACATGGACAGGAAGCCAATGAAGGGAGGCGATAATTGGTGTAATATGGTCAAATTTCCTGGATTTAGTTAGGATTCTAGCAGCAGCATTCTGAACCATCTGAAGACTTTTAGTACCAGAATGTGGCAGACCTGAGAACAGAACATTACAGTAATCAAGTCTGGATGAAACACATGCATGTATTAGAGTCTCTGCGTCAGCCATGGAGAGAAAAGACCGAATTTTAGCTATGTTACGTAAGTGAAAAAAGGCAGTCTTGGTGATTTCTTTAATGTGCTTATCAAAGGAAAGGCTGGGATCAAACGTAACACCAAGATTTTTGGCTGCCACACTTTGTGAAACCACAGAGTTGTCGATTGTTATCATTACTTGATCAGATTGGTGTCTGTGTCTAGCAGGGCCAATGACCAGCATCTCGGTTTTATCTGAATTTAAAAGCAGAAAGTTAAGTGACATCCAGTTTTTCACAGTAGCCAAGCAGGCCTCTAAGTTAGTGATTTGTTGAGGGTTTTGATTTGCTGAAGGCCTCTTGATCGTTTCTCTCCCCCTCATGGTGGACCATGACTGTCTAACCCTTCAGAGGTGTCACCAGGGTGTGACCTACATGACACACCACTGCCTGTGTTCTGCTGGTATTGTTGATACTGAAGAGGGCTGAGGGTCGAAACTCCATCTCAACAAAAGAGAAATAAAATGCATGGAGTCAGAGTGTGCACTGCTTTTTTCCTACTCTTGAATTTACCTGTAAACATGCCAGACTCCCTGAAATGTAATAAAACTAACGTGTGGGTGTGTGTGTGTGTGTGTGTGTGTGTGTGTGTGTTTTTATCTGTGTATGTATGATGTTGTGTGCATCCATGCATGTCTTCATATGTGCTTCTATGCATGGTGTGTGTCCACGTGTGTGTGCGTGTGTCAGGGTGGACCAGATGCTGGGGAAAGGCCATATACCTGTGGACAAGAAGACGAGAGAGAAACTCCACTCTGATGGAGACCCCCTGGAGGACATGAGTATGTTGGGACGCGTGTGTAAGGTAGAGAGACAGGTGAGTTGTGTGTGTGTGTGTGTGTGTGTGTGTGTGTGTGTGTGTGTGTGTGTGTGTGTGTGTGTGTGTGCAAAAATGTAGCATCCAGGGGTGTCTGGGTGGTGTAGCAGTCTATTCCAATGCCTACCAACATGGGTATCGCCGGTTTGAATCCCCGTGATACCTCCAGCTTGGTCGGGCGTCTCTACAGGCACAATTGGCCGTGTATCCGGGTGGGAAGCCGGATGTGGGTATGTGTCCTGGTCGCTGCACTAGCGCCCCCTCTGGTTGGTTGGGGCGCCTGTTCGGAAAGGATGGGGAAATGGGGGGAATAGCGTGATCCTCCCACGTGCTACATCCCCCTGGTGAAACTCCTCACTGTCAGGTGAAAAGAAGCGGCTGGTGACTCCACATTTATGGGAGGAGGCATGTGGTAGTCTGCAGCCCTCCCCGGATCAGCAGAGGAGGTGGAGCAGAGACCGGGACGGCTCGGAAGAGTCGGGTAATTGGTCAAGTACAGTTTGGGAGAAAAAGGAGGGAAAATCCACAAAAAAGTAGCATCCAGCACGTGGCTTGTAGCTTGCAGGTCTGATTAAACTGATGGTGACAACGTGAATTGGAACTAGATTTATCACACAGGAAACTACTTGAAGGCTCAGGTGTTTCATTTATTTATAGTTTGGATTTTTCATTTTCATATTACAAGTAAAAACCTCAATTAATAAAGAAAGTCTCACAAAATTCAAGTTATACAGGAAACAATGCAAAACAACAAAAAGCAGGAGGGGTGAGCAGGCAGCCTTGCATGGAGTCATCAGCAATCTAAGCAAAGAAACACCAAAGTATTGTGAGTGGAGAGGGAGAACCGAGGTTTTGATTTTGACTTTTATTTAAAAAAAAGTAAAACCATTTTTAAACACAAATAAATAAATACTTTAAAAAATAAATGAATCACATCAACTCTCCAGAAAAAAAACCCAATTGGTTGCGTTTTACTGAGCACAACACATCCCCATGAGCCCAGACAACACTGAGCTGCTGGGTATCTTTCATGTCTCTGTAAGGTCTGACATCAACTCCCAAGCCCAGATGACTTCGCCAAGGTGTGTCAACACGATTGTGTAGTTTACCCTTGTTTAGACACTTAACCATCATTCCATACAATAATTTGCCTTTTACATCTTCCAAACTTAGAAAAGTACTTCTTTTCTCATATAAAAAACCCCCGAACAGTCATCAAAAGTGGGACGAATACCTAAACGAGGAAAAGGATCATCTCTATGAGGCATGATCAAACCGTTGCTGTATTCATTCAACATGAGGTATTCATGTCCCGTCAGACAGCCTGATAACCGAGTGGTTGTGATGGTCATACATGTATTTATTCAAAACGGTTTTCAGTCTGTTTCATTTTTTCTTCACTCAATAATGAAGAGTTGATGGGTTTAGGCCTTTTAATAGGGATATCTATAAGACAGATGTTTTAATAGGGATATGTATAAGGCAGATGTTTAATGGGGATATGTATAAGGCAGATGTTTTAATGGGGATATGTATAAGGCAGATGTTTTAAAGGGGATATCTATACGGCAGATGTTTAATGGGGATATGTATAAGGCAGATGTTTTAATGGGGATATGTATAAGGCAGATGTTTTAATGGGGATATGTATAAGGCAGATGTTTAATGGGGATATGTATAAGGCAGATGTTTAATGGGGATATCTATATGGCAGATGTTTTAATGGGGATATCTATACGGCAGATGTTTTAATGGGGATATGTATAAGGCAGATGTTTAATGGGGATATCTATAAGGCAGATGTTTAATGAGGATATCTATAAGGCAGATGTTTAATGGGGCTATCTATAAGGCAGATGTTTAATGGGGATATGTATAAGGCAGATGTTTAATGGGGCTATCTATAAGGCAGATGTTTAATGGGGATATGTATAAGGCAGATGTTTTAATGGGGATATCTATAAAACAGATGTTTTAATAGGGATATCTATAAGACAGATGTTTTAATAGGGATATGTATAAAGCAGATGTTTTAATGGGGACATCTATAAAACAGATGTTTTAATAGGGATATCTATAAAGCAGATGTTTTAATAGGGATATCTATAAAGCAGATGTTTTAATAGGGATATGTATAAGACAGATGTTTTTATAGGGATATCTATAAGACAGATGTTTTAATAGGGATATCTATAAGACAGATGTTTTAATAGGGATATCTATAAGACAGATGTTTTAATAGGGATATGTATAAGGCAGATGTTTAATGGGGATATGTATAAGGCAGATGTTTAATGGGGATATGTATAAGGCAGATGTTTAATGGGGATATGTATAAGGCAGATGTTTAATGGGGATATCTATAAGGCAGATGTTTTAATAGGGATATGTATAAGACAGATGTTTTAATAGGGATATGTATAAGGCAGATGTTTAATGGGGATATGTATAAGGCAGATGTTTAATGGGGATATGTATAAGGCAGATGTTTTAATGGGGATATGTATAAGGCAGATGTTTAATGGGGATATGTATAAGGCAGATGTTTTAATGGGGATATGTATAAGGCAGATGTTTAATGGGGATATGTATAAGGCAGATGTTTTAATAGGGATATCTATAAGACAGATGTTTTAATAGGGATATCTATAAGACAGATGTTTTAATAGGGATATGTATAAGGCAGATGTTTTAATGGGGATATGTATAAGGCAGATGTTTTAATGGGGATATGTATAAGGCAGATGTTTTCAAATGTGTAAAGTTCTTTAGATCTTAACGTAAAGCTCTGCTAAATGAGAATGTGTTTCTTGTGCTGCCTCTCCGATTTTCTTCCAGTAAAAGGAGCCTTACAGATTACCATCATTTGTAAATGATCGTTCGTTTGCTTTTCTTCCCCGATGCCTCTGCTGTTCCTGTGTTCTTGGTGAACCAGTAGATCAGGACATCTAAATGAAGCCATCCTTTGAGGTTTTCCAACCTTCTGAGTGTTTGCGTTTCCGTTGTTCATGTTGACCCGGTTATCGAGCCCATACGACTGCTGGGTTTGACAGTTAGGAGTGTTGGAAAGGATCTTACCGGCAGTACAGCGCGGCTGCTAGGTCTCCACTGCAGTTGGAGCGCTTGCTCGACGCTGAGAGACATCATCTGTTGTAGCAAACATGAGTTTGGAGTGAATATACGTCTCCCCCGAAGTAAAACTATGCTACGCTTCTAAGGCATTATCCCAACAAATGTATGTCACTACTTCTTACCAGTGTGAAAATCTGTGTTTAAATACTGCGTTGTAGCGACGTTTTATTTTGTGTTTTAAGTGTTGGGCTTTCTTTTTACAGACAGCACAGAGGGAAGCTTCTGTTCTCTAAGTTCCTTTTATTTTACAATGTTGTGAAACGGCCGATGTGGTTTCTGTGCGTATGCATAAATTAACTTAACTGACTTTTAAAAGTCGTCCTAATTCTAAGTGTCTTCTCTCTGGCTTTCTGTGCTCCCCTCCAATCACTCTTTCACTCTCTTACAATCATCTTCTCTCTCCCTCTCTCCCTCCCTTTCTCCCTAGGTGACCTCCATAGAGTCGAAGTTGGACTCCTTACTGGATGTGTACCGCCAAGTCCTTCAGAAAGGGCCCTCAGCGCTTAGCCTCTCCTCCTTGCCCTTGTTTGAGCTTGACAGCCATCGCCAGCACCATAACCCCAACTACCAGAGCTCTCTCCTTGACAGGGGCTTCACCTCCAACTCCACCCGAGGAGGGGACCTTGATGGGGGTGAAGTAGGAAACTGTGACGAGGTATCACGATCCCTGAGCACCAACCTACCTACGGGCTTGCGGCTCATCCTGGCTCCTGCCGAGGACGACCTTCCACCGGACTCTGCACCTCCATCCTACCCGCCCTCCACAGCCTCCCTCACCCCCTCCCCCCTGCTGCCCCCTGATAGCCCCTACCCAGCACTGGGCAACCCCAAGAGACCGTACTCCCCAGACCTCCCCCCCCCAACTGCCTCCACCCTCCAGTTGCCTCTGCTGCACCTCTACCACCCCCAGTGCCCTGCTGATACTGTCTTGAATGCCTTGGCGGATGGAGAGGTAGGAGAGAGGGGGAGCTTGGGCCCTTCCATAGTGGTAGATTCTGGCTTGAATGTTCCACAGGAGGGGGGCAGCAAAGGCGGCCCTGCCCAGAGGAGGGTGCCTCTACGAGGGAAACCAGGCTTGAAAGATGAGGGGGTCTGGAGGAGACACATGAGCCTGGACATCAACCCCCTGCTCCTACAGTCCTCCAGCCCAGACAAGAGGCCTTCAGACTGGGGAAGCAGTCTTGGGAAGTCCCTCTCTGTGCATAACCTTAGCCAGCCTTCAACTGGCTGTGCCCCTGCTGTATCCTCTGTGCTCAACACCAGCAGCAGAAGTAGCAACAGCAGTGACTGCTTCCCCGGGAATGCCCACGGTGTCTTGACCGACTGGGATGAGACAGAACTTTTCATTGGCGAAAGCAAGGTACAGCCAGCGGAGGAAGGTTTCACTTTCATGTCCCAGGGACCGGACTACCTGTCTAATGCCACCGTGGCGGCCGGTGACCCCCAGCAGACTGTGGGGGAGGGGTCCACAAGCTGTCAGTCTGAAGCCCTCACCAAGGGTGGTACAGAGTCAGTCAATAATTCTCCACACATACAACTAACATAAAGCTCCTACACGTACACATACACATACACATACACACGCACACTCATACACCAACGCACACCACACACAAACCACCGCAGTACCAAATACAGCCCTCAAGAGACGGCGCTTGACAAACTGAGATCGACACCAAACGACTTGGATTAGTTCTTTTTTCCCCACACAACTGCTTGTATTCAGACATAATTTCCCCAAGACAGGGAAGAGGAGCAGTCGCTCACCTGAATCTGTGGCCGCCTGTGTTTGGCAGTGGAATGTGCCACACTGCTCTCATTCACATCGCCGCACGAGCTGTTTCCACAAACTAATGAGAGAAGCTGAACAATAAGGGAAGCCCAAATATGTGAGAATGCCAAAATGATGAGAGAAAAGTCCAAACTCTACAATACACTCAACACCACAAGAATTTGGGTGCGCTGGTCACCAGAAGTTGTTCATCTCTTACAATCAGAACAACAGTTGCCTCGTTTTGTCCTCCTGTCATCAAAGAGCGTGGTTTGGCTCAATTTTTAAACAACTTGCCACCAATGTAGTCGTGTAACCAACTTCAGCAGCACTACTGGTGCGAGACTGGTACTATTACTGGTGTTGGTAGTATTAGTGGATGATTTCAGGCTAATGTGGTTGTTGTAATCAATCATTTGACAATGGCAAGCCTAAATGTCCCTCTGCATGGTCAAGCGTTTGATCCTCCAGTCCTCTGGGTGGCAGTATCAAACACACAGGTACGAACAAACGCAGCCCAACAGAAGACTATTATGAAAAGGAATGTTTGGGTTGAATCCTAAAACCTGTAAATAACAGCCTCTCTGAGCCATGGGTTTCTTCTGCTCTTTGTCTACCCAGAGAAATTAATAGCTTTTTAAACACCTTAAATTAGGTTGTAAATAATGATAATAATAATAATTATGTATTTTATTTGTGGGCGCCTTTCAAAACACTCAAGTACACCTTACAGAATATAGTTAAAAAAACAAAACAAAACAAAAAACAGCACTGTGTCAGACAGCATCACATCAAAACACAGCAGGTTAGACAATAAAAGTTAACACAACAGATAAGTATAAAATCATCATCTGCACAAAACCCAGTGAGGCGTGGATCAGACTGAATATGCTGGTCTGAAAAGGTGCGTTTTGAGATGGGATGTGAAGGTTGAAACAGAGTCAGTGTTGTGAAGGTCTTGTGGGAGAGAGTTCCATAGGTGGGGGGCAGAATGACTGAAGGCTCTAGACCCCGTGGTAGTCCGGCGGGCCGATGGTGTCGTGAGTTGGAGAGCAGAAGAGGATCTGAGAGTGTGGGAGGGCGTGTGGATATGAAGGAGTTCAGAAAGATATGAGGGAGCTAGGTTATTAAGGGCCTTAAAGGTGAGGAGCAGGATCTTGAAGTCAATACGGTATTTAACAGGGGGCCAGTGGAGTTGCTGAAGAACAGGAGTGATACGATCTAGGGATGGAGTTCTGGTACTGATACGGGCAGCTGAATTCTGGACCAGCTGAAGCTTATGAAGACACTTGAGGGGAGACCAAAGAGGACAGAATTACAGTAGTCAATACGGGATGGAACCAGGGTGTGGGTCAGCATGGCGGGGCTTTTGGGAGTAAGTGATGGATAGAGATGATTAATATTGAGGAATATTAGGTGGAAGTATGCAGACTGAGTAACGTTGTAAAGCTTATGAGATTTTAATGGTTTGCCATGTGAACAAATTCAACTATTTAACCTTTATTTGGAGATTTTTTAAGCATTTATGTAAGACTGTCTGCAAGTGCTCAACAAATGGTCACAAATATTTGACCCCAGGAAGAATAGTCGGTGCTGAGGCAGTGATGCACGGAGATCTGAACTGAAATAAATAAATAAATTAGCATCATTCACAAATTAGCCCCAGGTTAACTCATATCAGTTTGATTCCTGCTTCAAAACCTGAACACACGTTGTTCATTTGAAGGACGAGCAGAATGTCTGACTCTCCAAGTTTTGCTGACCACAAAGCCTCTCATTTGGCCCGTCACGACAGAGTGCAGACAACCCATGGCTCAGCTAACGTCCGGGTTTGCGGGCTAAAAAATGTCACCCCGAACCAGTTTATTTGACCTGACTCAGTGACAGTTGACCCTCGTGTTCCCAGTTTAGGATAATAGCCCACTTAGTGAGTTTCTGACAACCCCTGCTTATTGGGTGCTAAATCCATGTGCATAAGAATGTAAGGCTGCTGGACCAAGTGCTTTCACCCCTCCTGTCGCGTGTGTCCCCAGCCAGTGACACGTGGGTAAAAAGAGGGGCTGATTCAGGGGTCCCACAGAGGGATGTCTCTTTAAAGGCATTTTGCATCTTTAGCTTCTACAGTGCCACCCACTGGCTACTGCACGGTACTAACACCAGCAGGGTTAGGGGTTCCTCTAATCATCTACTGTAGGTCAGCAGGGACAATGTAAGGAGTCCCGGCCTCATGTGGGCCACCTGTGCTGAAAACGTACCCATGTATTGTACGTGACGCTTAAAGACCCCAACCAATGAACTTCGAGTAATTAACATTGTTGGGTGATGTGGCTACTTTGAATATGATAGAATACAAACACACATGCACTGAAATGTCACGTTTCGTGCAGAATGTGTCATTTTGGTAGAAAACATTAATTTTCCAGATTCTGGGTTAAATAGTAAGTTACGTAGTTGTGCTGTCACCGGGCATTTTAGGTGTGAATGCTCCTACTTTGTTCATATTAGATTATTTTTACCTTATTGTTAGATTGTTAGACAGTGGGTGGCAGTGGAGAGGTGGACCGGAAATGAGGGCGAGGGGTCGACATGCAACAAAGGTCGCCGGCTGGAATGGCCATGTAACTGTTTCACTACGAAGGCGCCCCATAAATATTCGTACTTGTTCCGACCCAAGTCTTAGAGGAGGTGATCAGTGGTCCCTTGCCCCCAAATCGGCACCAGCACCCTGCAGGTAGGTTTGGATGGTATGATAGTATACAGATTATCTATTCATCCATCCATTATCTGAACCACTTATCCTGCTCTCAGGGTTGTGGTGATGCTGCAGCCTCCCCAGCGGTCACTGGGCGGCAGGCGGGGAGACACCCTGGACAGGCCGCCAGGCCACCACAGGGCCCACACACACACACACACACACACACACACACACACACACACACACATTCGCACCTAGGGACAATGTAGTACGGCTGATTCACCTGACCTACATGTCTTTGGACTGTGGGAGGAAACCGGAGCCCCCGGGGGAAACCCACCAGACACGAGGAGAACATGCAAACTCCACACAGAGGACGACCCGGGACGACCCCCCAAAGTTGGACTACCCCGGGGCTCGAACCCAGGACCTTCTTGCTGTGAGGCGACCGCGCTAACCACCGTGCCGCCATAATATCCAACCCTTGCATGTGTAGTGAATTCAGGGGACGGCCCGGGAACCACCGCAGCCGGGATGCCAACCCGGGTCTCCGGCACCACCGTTAACCAGTCGACTAAAGGGTCCGACCCAGACTCTCTCTCTCTCCCTCTCTCTCTCTCTCTCTCTCTCTCTCTCTCTATATATATATATATATATATATATATATATATATATATATATATACACACACACACTGGGTCTATAGTCTCTATCTATATAGAGGTATATAGATATAGATATATAGATATAGATATACGCCGAGCTAGCAGGGCTCTGAAAAAGTCAAAGCAAATTGGGAAGGAGGACCCTACTGAACTGTTCGGGCTGACCAAAGTGCCTAACTGAAATACAACGTACTATATAGCCCAATATTCCAAACGAAGGGGACTTTACGACAATGGTAATCCATCATAGTGAATGTTTAGTCCCCTTTACTTCTTGTCAAAGTTACATTATCATTGCGGGATAGTGCTGATGGAAATGGATTTGAGAAGTTTTCTAGGACTTTCGACTGTATTATCCAGCAACATACTTTAGGAGTTAATGGGGGAAACACAAGTCTAATCTTAACAAATGTCATAACTATACGATGCAGAATGGATGTGATGTGTGCCATTGCCGTGATATAGTACATTTACTCATAACCTGACAAAAGGTTTTGGTCATATTGCCTTCTCCAACGTAGGCCCATTACCTATAACCAGATTACACGGCACATGGAAGGCTGGAAGGTCAGTGGGTCGTGGGCGGGTTGGAGGACTGTGTGGCTGTCGCTGCGCCATGCTAAACGTGTTGTGAACAGTCAGGGTGGTAGAATGTGTGTCAGGGTTGGATTCATGCACAACAGCTGTCGTGTCGTGGGTCGATATTTTACAACGGCTGATGTCTGCACTGTTTCCATGGTTCGAATCGGATCCTTTGTGCCGTCAGGCCAGAACTTTGGAAAATTTGATTTGCAAACTGTTTTTCGAAGAGTGGCTCATGACTGCAACGTTTTATTTCCATACGTTTGTCCGATTTTCACTTAAAATGTCGTTCTTATAAAGACAGATGGCCAATGAGGACTTCAGGGGAAACGGCGGTTGCTGAGGTCTAGCTGTCCTTCAACATGGCGGAGCTGTTCGTTGCAGTGTTGTAGTCGAGTCACTAAGCCTCGAGTCCGAGTCGAGTGTGTTCAAGTCTGAGTCCGAGTCCCCGAAGAAGAGTCCGACTCGAGTCCGAGTCCCCATTACCCAAGTCCGAGTCCGAGTTATCAAGGTTGAGTGTGAGTCGAGTTCCAAGATGGGCTCCGGAGCTGCACTCTGGCGCCGTAACAAAGCTGACATACACGAATAGAAAAGGTCCACTTGAAACAACGTGACACGGCCGTCACCGCTTCAAAGGGAGTTTATTTACTTTGTCACACAACAGCCAAACAAGTGCACTCGCAAGCATGCGCACACACACACCCGTGTTATAGTCGAATCACTAAACCTCGAGTCCGGGTCGAGTCTCGAGTCCCCACTTTTCAAGTCCGAGTCCAAGTCATCAGTGCTCAAGTCCAAGTCGAGTCACGAGTCACTCGAGTTGGAGTCAAGTCCGAGTCCTGGACTCGAGTACTACATCACTGGTTTGTTGGCCATGAAAAAGTCACGTGGTTGAGAGAATAACCCATAACAGAAAGAAGAGATAGCCGCGAGGGTTGAGACCGAGTCGAGCCTTTTAAAAGTTTGGGCATTCATTGTCATCCCTCACGAGAAAACTCCTCAGAGGCTCGGCCAGGTAAAGTGAAATTATGCAGACCAAAGAACTGGTTCAAGACATGTCTCACCCCTTTTCACGTAGTTATCTGCTTTTCACAAGCCTACGTATTACAGCTTGTACGTACTATGCCCCCCATCATCCTGGAAAGCTTGTCGGGCGGGCGACATTATAATGTCGGTGGGTTTAGCCCACCCTTAACTCCCATTGAACCGGGCCTGCTCCGTATGAGCTGACGTCAGTACGTACCCACGTGGCTGTCGGGCAAGGCGGCCTGCTGCTGTGCACTCGGTGTTGAGAGCAGTAGCGACCTCTGTGACCTTCTGCAAAGGGCCGCCAAGATGTGCAAAAGGATTCCCAAACCCTGGACCGGGTCGCTGCTCAGGCACACTGATCACCCGGATTCCCAAACCCTGGACCGGGTCGCTGCTCAGGCACACTAATCACCCGGATTCCCAAACCCTGGACCGGGTCGCTGCTCAGGCACACTAATCACCCGGATTCCCAAACCCTGGACCGGGTCGCTGCTCAGGCACACTAATCACCCGGATTCCCAAACCCTGGACCGGGTCGCTGCTCGGGCAGACTAGTCACCCGGATTCCCAAACCCTGGACCGGGTCGCTGCTCAGGCAGACTAATCACCCGGATTCCCAAACCCTGGACCGGGTCGCTGCTCAGGCAGACTGATCACCCGGATTCCCAAACCCTGGACCGGGTCGCTGCTCAGGCAGACTAGTCACCCGGATTCCCAAACCCTGGACCGGGTCGCTGCTCAGGCAGACTAGTCACCCGGATTCCCAAACCCTGGACCGGGTCGCTGCTCAGGCAGACTAGTCACCCAATCCTAAGTCAAAGACGTGGTTACTGTGCCTTTACAAACTGGAGCAGCGCTTTGCAACCCGGAGAAACTCAGTACGATAGAGACGCAGATCGTCCCTCTTTCTGTCGATGTACCACACATGTCTACCGCTAAGCCTTTTGTTTCTTGTCTTTCTGTTTCTAGTTTTTGAGGCTGTGCATGCAAACGCCACAAGACGCAGTGGACCAAACGTGTGTTGTGTAGTACAAATGGTGAAGTGTTTGTAGGGAGAGCCGAAACACAAACCCACTGTTAGATAGTCGGCTGTTCAACTGTTGGGTGGGAAATAGGAAGGATCAAATCTTGTTTGGTTTTTTGGTTTTTTTTGTGCAATAATTAGGGTGACCAGATTTTCAAAATCCCAAACCGGGACCCTAAAAAGTGTACCCCACGTTCGTGCACGCGCACACGCATATGCACGCGCTGACAAGCTCGTCCGTCTCGCCGGACATGATGCTGTAAAGACCACGGATGAATAGAACTGTTCTGACCCTTCAGTCGACTGGTTAAGGTTGTCCCCCCTGGTGCGGGAAGTCCGGGTTCGCGTCCCGGATGCGGCGTCCCAGACTGCCCCCTCCCCGAATTTGCTGCAATACATTGAAGGATTTTTATCCCCTCCCACCAAAAAAAAAAAGACAGGCCAGAGTAGCCGAGACTCGGGACACCCGACCGGGACAATCGGGACTTCTGGTCACCCCAGAAGGCCTAAGAAGAGATGCACATGTAGTACATGAGAGCATACACAGGCTGACCCCACGTGCTCGTGTGAAGAACGTCCCTGCCATGACGAGGCAGGGACGAGGCCAGGAAGCAGTGGCAGAGCCATATTTCACTAAAATAAACTAGCTGTGAAATAAGGAAGCTGGACTTAGTGAAAAAGGAACCTCGTAATCCATGTTAATCCTTTGATTGAAATATAGTCTTTGACTGTTACCCCCTAGTAACGCGGGTGTTGGGCTGCATGTAAACGTACTCATAGATGCTAGTTTAGGCCTATTGGTTTATTAAAAGTGCAATTTTACATTTCTGCCTGAATGCTTACCTGTATTGTTCAGCAAAGTGAATAACAAATCCAAATATGAATGCGATGCACCCCCTCCTCAGGCAAGCAAGATGAGCAAATTGGCCTAAAAAAAGTGGATCCCCAGAACATTTGTGGAGATCCTAAACGTCTAAATGCCGTCAGTAAATAGCAGCTTGATGGAACTGCTGCACCGTTTGCTGAGGGCTGCAAGTGCACGTCAAGTGTTTGTGTGGTAGGGCGTCAAAAGCCCCCAGTCCACAAAGCCGCCTGACGAGCCTTGCTTCTGGGATTTAGGAATGTGGGGTGAGGGGGAGCCGTGACGCACCACTGGCTGTTTCAGCCTCAGCACCCAGCAACCCCTGCCCATAGATGCTCGCCAAGTCGGGCTTCAGGAATGCCGAAGTCGTGGACACACGACAGACACACTGCCTGTCTCCCAGGTCCTCCTGGATCCTCTACCACCTCCTCCACGCCACTGGCATCACACGGGGGTCCAGGGCTTTGGCACTGGGCAAACGCTGCTTCAGCTGTGCTGCGTTTGGTTAATGACACCATCGCTGACACGGCAGCGGCGTTTTGCTGCTGCCCCTCGGCTTGAACACGCACCCCTGTGTTGGAAGCACCGCGGAGCTGTCCGTGGCACCTTATTTCACTGGGCTGTGCGGTGACAGCAGCAGTCTTTAATATACTGTAACGTGCACGGATAAGGAGACACGCTGGCCGCTGGCCGGCGGGTCTGACCCTTTAGTCTAGCGGTTAGCGATGCCTCCTGCGGTGCGGGCGATGCGGGTTCGCGTCCCGGCCGCGGCAGTTCCTGTGGTCGCGTTGTCCCCCGAATTCGTTACAATTTGCTCATGGTGACGACTTGTATTCATCTGTATTCTGTACTTGTACTGTATGTTTTCTTTGGTTTTAAAGGGTGGATAGTATGCTGCTTAGCAGATTAACGTGCTGTAGAATATCGCATTTATTATCTTTTAACAAACGTCAGTATAAACCAGCTAGTAGAGGGATTTTAGGCTGCCCCCCAGCAAGAGGCGTTGGTATAGCAGCAGCAGCATCAATGATTAACTCGAGGTCACCGCTCTTTTCGTGACTTTTACCACCCTTAAAATGTGATTTAGTGACTTAATGCTACGAGAAGATGTATTTGCTGTTAGTTATTAACTTGTGCAACCCCAGCAGGGAAGCAATGCCAGCCAGATGTGTCCGCTAGCTACCCTGTGGCAAGATAGCGAAGACGGCTTGAGGACTCATCTTGACAGATTACGTCATGACACAATGCCATGAATATTTTTTGCATTCTGTAAATTGCTTAATGGTGCCTTTATTGCATTTCAAAATATTTTCTCTTTCCCGCAGGGCTTCATTAAGCCCATTACATAACTCGTGGTTAAAGTCATGAGAAAGAAGGGAAAGAACTTTCCTGGGTGCTTGCTCTCAAGTGGAGCCTCCTAGCGTCAGCCACAGGCGTTGCAAGGTTGCAGCAGACATAATGGCTGCGAAGTTTTATCTCTTTCTCTCATCTTGTACAATAACTTATTTCACAACTGGCCTTAAAGCTTTACAACGTTAACATTATCATTTCTTTCAAATTAATTTATTACGGTGCACACATGTTCTCTGTATGAGAAATGCAAAAATAATCTTATGATACATCAATAAACTACAACAAATGAACAACATTGTTATTGTGTCTGAATACATTTTGAGGTTATATCCGTGTGAATGTGTGGCCCATGAATCTGTTTTGTAGTTCATTCCTAAATTTAATAAAAGTCAATTGAATTGAATTCGGAAAAAATAGTTTAAATTAATTAATGGAAAATATTGCTTTGTTTCTTGGAAACGTGTAGGTCTAAACCAAATAAAAAGGAGGTGAATCAAGTGCAACTGGACTTGGTATATATCCGTGAAGACTTGTCGCCTCTCATCCAAGAGGCTTCCTCAGTTCCTGCCTTTCTGACTGGACCAAGCTAGTCTGACTGGCTGCTGATGAGACTCAGCATTTATCCTCTAGGAGTCGCTGTCAGAGCTATTGATATGCGTGACAGCGACTCCTAGAGGATAAATGCTGAGTCTCATCAGCAGCCAGTCAGACTAGCTTGGTCCAGTCAGAAAGGCAGGAACTGAGGAAGCCTCTTGGATGAGAGGCGACAAGTCTTCACGGATATATACCAAGTCCAGTTGCACTGGATCCACCTCCTTTGGAGAACCATGATGACCTGGATGAATGAGAACATTCACAGACACGTCTAAACCAAATCCCCAGATGTGATTTGGTTCAGGAGGAGGTAAAAATGGATTTTCGATTGGAGTTAGATGAGAGTGGTCTATGGTGTCAAAACGAGGCCAGAAAGCACTACAAACGTAAGTATCGTAGCAAACTCGAGGGGGCAGTCGGGAACCGCCGCAGCGGGGACGCGAACCCGCGTCCCGCTGCACCACGGGCGACTACGTTAACCAGACGACTGAAGGATCCGACTCGTTAGCTAAGGGCTACCGAGCCTATTCATCCGTGATCGTTACAATATAAACAAAACAACACTGCAAATGAAACCAAAGTATTGAAAACCAAATCAAGTATCATGAACAAAAAAATATACTTGAAATAGATGTTTTGATGTTTGCAAGAAAATCATCACTTTTTTTGCATTTACAAAATTCTATTTGCAATACTTGTTTCCTTTGCATTTCAATCGCTGTGTATAACTGTAGTCAGCTGACTTCCGGTTAGTGGAGGAGGAGGAGGAGAAATGCAGCGTTCTCCTGCTGTGGATCGGGAGCAAAGGAAGGGCCATACTAAGTAATACTTGGACCTTAACGGAGGTCAACCCTACAGTGTTAAACGCGTACTACGACAGGTTTTCTGCATAGCTCACGCCGAAAGCTGACCCCATCCTCTCCGGGTACAAAGTCCACGAGGAGCCGAGGGGTGGGGTGGGGGTGAGTGACGTGAGCTCTTCGTAGCAGAGCGCGGATGGTCGGGGACTACTAACCAGGGCTAACGCTGGATAAGCCGCTCGGTATAGCCGGCTCCTACGAGCTAGCACAAGTGCAGCTAAAAGCTATGGCTAGCGAGAACCATGAAGGTCACGCAGTATACCGTAAGGCCGGAAAGTCAGGCATAGTGAAAATGATTAGCAAAGCTAACGTTAGCAGACCGAGCGAAGGCCGGAAGTGGCGTAACAAAGCCTGTGGCGCGTGTGGAGGGCGCCACAACAAGCAAGCCAAATGCTCAGCAAAGGGAAAACAGAGCTTACGATGCAGAGGCCCCAACCACTCCGCAAGAGTGGTGTAACGTGCATGGAGAAGTAGAGCCGTCAGGTCGGACCCGCGGTGCAGGAGATCCGGGTTCAGGTCTTGGCTGTGGCGGTTCCTGGGCTGCCCTCCTGACTCGCTGCAGTATGTAGATCCAAGACTCACACTCCGAATAGAGCAGGGCACTGACATGTACACACAGTTGAGTCAGATGATGAGCACTTTGACTCAGAGCTGTTGGTAGACATTGTTACAACAGAAAATAAAGAGGAGCAAAGTGCATATGCAGACACAGGACTGGGACCACAGAATCAGAAAGTGAACTTTAAGTTGGATACAGGTGCACAAGCGAATGTGATACCCACCAAAGATTTGGCCAAAATCATGCCCAGCACACCAGTAAGGCTTGACAACCGTAAGCTAACTGGCTATGGGGGGCATGCATTGAAAGTAAACGTTTACTGCAATTTGGTAGGCAAGTACAAGAACAAGTCAGTAAACCAGAGGGTCTACGTTATGGAATGCAACGGCCCACCCACCCTCGGCTACACAGCATGTCAAGACCTGAGGCTCATCAAGGTTTTTTTTTTAGATTTAGATGCTGTCACCAACACCAGTGAGGAAAAGCGAGCCACCCAGTCAGTCAACATACTGAGTGAGTATGCCGACATTTTCAAAGGCCTAGGTGCATGGCCAGATTAACCCACCAGGGTTAACCCCCCCCCCTACCGCCCCGTCAGATAGGCTACGCAAACAATACTAAACATTGTTAAATGTAGAACTAATGCAAATAGCCAACTTGATAGTCGACGCTATGCCAATCTGCATGGGATTCGGATGGCGTCTACAAAGTACAACACAATTTTGAATCACAAAACAAACAGAAATGAGAATAGCAGCTCACAGCATGGCACACATATTGCAAAGCCTTCTTCCCACTTACAACGGCTTACCAAGAGGAAATAAATGTTTGTTTCAGACTATAGCTTGGTTCCCCCGCATCAATAGAGACTAGCTTGGGCCCTGCATCACAATGCAGGGTTGGAACAAATGTCCCTTGTAGGGTATGAATGGGGATCCCTACTATATGCGAACACAATACCCCTGACCTTTTGGGGCCCCTCGTGGTCCGGAGCCCCTCGTGGTCCGAGGCCCCGGGGCACTCACCCAGCATGTCCAGTCCATAATGCCCAGTCCATAATTTTTAGTGACCCATACAGAAATCTGCATTAAATCATCTTGAAGTAGACTGCTCAAGGCTGTGGCATTCTTTGCAGAAGCATATATTGTAGTGTCTCTGCGTAACTTGCCGTGTGAGCATTTTTAAAAATATGTGGCATATCGTTTACAAATATTGAGTAGAGTAGAGATCCAAGACAACTTCCTTGAGGAATGCCGCATTGTAGTGTCTTAATTCTTGACAAAGTTCCATTAAACATGACACATTGTTGTCTCTTGAATAGGTAGCTTTTCATCCAGTCAATAGCTGAGCGTTTGAAGCCATAAGCTGCTAGTTTTATAATGATACTCGCGCGGCAAAAATACAGCATAACCCTCATCCACAGACCTGGCAAAGAGATTCCAGTTGCCAACACACTGTCAGGAAAATCCATGGATGATGAGGACAGTTCACTATCTGAGGCTATGGAGACCCAGGTACACATCAATGTTAGGAGGGAACGACCATCCCTGAACCAAGGAGGGGGCCTAAGAGTACATCTGTTGCCATGTCGCAGTGCTGTGATTGCAACATTCCCCGATCCTCTGTGAAAAGTACACATGGCCATTGAAAGTGTAGTTAATGGCCACACCCATATTTGCATATGAACTGGTCATTGGTTTCGGTCGTTATGCCCCTGTAGTGTTTCTCAGGGTGGGGACACCTGCAGTCAGGTGAGACTGAAGAGGTCACTTAGATGATGATGAAATGTATCTGTCAATAAACGTTGTGTCCAGATGAACTGATTCAACCTTCTTTGAGCCCAATATGTTGTATTCTCATGTAACAAATACAGAGGTGAAAAGCAACAGTTTTTCACAGTTGTCAGATCTGGAGTGTTTGTCTTTCTCTTTCAAGTCTATATTTTAATCTTAAACGAATTTCCACCTTATTGATGGAGCAGTCTAAATGTCTTCATTCAACTGGCCTGTATTTGAAAATATAGGATGAATGAATAAACGATGAATGATGATTTATTTCGAACATGTAAATAAGCAGGACATAACATATAGATAATCCATTGCCAATAATCTGAAGTGATTAACAAATCCACACATCAAACTCAGTGAACAAATCTCCATATGCATCAGATTATATGTTACATGTTGGAAATGGAGTAGGAAGAAGTATACACTTGTTTTTGATATCTTGCTTATATCATTTAAGTACAGAATGAACCGTTTTGGACCTAAAACCGACCCCTGGGGTACACCACAAGTAATATACATGCATGATGATTTATGTTCACCTATCACTACAAACTGCTGCCTGTTACTTGAATAGCTTCTGAGCCAATTCTGCACCGCCCCTCTGATACCACCCCTTTCCAATTGATCTGTTAATCTGTTGTGGTCAATAGTGTGAAAGACTTTTGTTTTGATCTATAAATATTCCTATAGCAAACGTTTTCTGGTCTATGCAATTAGTTATTCCTTCAATTAATTCAATCAGCGCCAGAGATGTCGATCTGTTTGGTCGAAACCCATACTGGCTAACAGATTGTGCTTCTCAATGGATTTGTCTAGTCTATTTGTCAGCAAATAGTTTTTCTAGTATTTTGGAGAAATACGACAATAATGAAATTGGTCTGCAGTTATTAAATTGGTGTCTATCTCCGGTTTTATATAAGGGTACAACTTGATATTTTCATTTTGCTTGGAACTTTACTAGATTGAAAGGAAATGTTATAGGTGTGGGTTAGTGGTTTAGCAACACATTCAATTACTTTCTTAACTATTGTCATATCGGTATCATGCCACAGTCAGTAGATTGTTTTGTTCTCGCACTTGTTTACAATGTCCACAATGTCCTTCTCTTCTACCGCTCTAAGAAAAATGGAACTTGGGTTTCTGTCCCCGTCATCATAATCACTGTCATTCCCCTCTGTGATTGTTTGTGTGTCACTGGTTTTTTCTGCCAGTTTTGGGCCCACATGTATAAAGAACCCGTTAAGGCCATCGACCACGTCTTCCATGTTATTCAGTCTCATCAGTATCTGTCGAGTGTTGAGGGCCGCTTGGGCTTCTAGACCCGTTTCTAATGATGCTGTTCAGCACCTTCCATACACCTTTGGTGTTGTTTTTACTGGTCTCGAACTCTTTCTTGTAGTGTTCCTTCTTGCATATATGACATTTTTAACCATGCTACACATATCCTCATAATGTTAGTTAGCTTGTTTTTATATTTTTTGTATTTTATTTCTGCTTCGATGGTTCTGTGCTTTAGGAATTCTTTATAGAGCTTTTTTATGACAAGCATTACGTAGTCCCTTTGTGATCCGTGGACTATCTTCATATTTCGTACGCTTTGTCAGTCTTTTCCTTTGTATACTATATTCCAGTTATGTGTTAGTAATTCATCTTTAAAAGCATTCATGGATTCCTCTGTTCTTACTCTTATACTATGTTTAATGTTGTTGGGAACTTGGTTCTTCCTAAAATTACCGTCCTAGACAGTAAAACTGGTAGATGGTCGCTGATGTCATGCATTAAAAGCTGCTCCCAGTGTGGCCTTCTGTAATGTGTGTGTATATATTGTCTATTAAGGTGGCACGGTGTGGTGTGGTTCTGCTAGGTCCAGTGAGTTCAGGATATAAACCCAAACTACACATTGTGTTAATGAACTCTTCTGTCTTATTGTGCTTATTTGGATTTAACATGTCTATACTGAAATCCTCACATATGAACACACCCTTTTGTGTTGCTTTTGAACACGTTTCTTCTATCCAGTCCTTAAATATGTCAGTATTTGATCCCGGCGATCTGTGTACAGTTTAAGATTACGACACATGGCTAAAGAGCAACTGCAGAGGGCAGCAGTACGCTTTATAGTCTACAGCCTGCCCCAAGATCAGTAGAAGAAGAAGCTGGGTTTTTGATTGACAGCTTGATGGTTAATTTACTCTGCCGAACAGGTGGCGGGGTCCTCAAACGTAAAATGTCGGACTGGGAGGAAGAGCTCGACAAAGATGGCGTCGCTGTCCATAATTTTGTTTTAGAATTACCTCCGGCTGAACATACAGCGTCTTTCCAAGATTTTGCGGGGAAATTCTCGTCGTTTGGGAAAAGGAATGACTGCATGTTCAGAGGCCCACGTCCGGGGAGATCCGAGGCCCACGGCGGGGATACCGACGGGAGCACGGCGCGTCCAAGCGGCCGAGGGAACGCCGGACGCCGCCTCCCCGGCGCGGCGTCAGTAGCGCCCCTGTGTGTCACCGTGGAAGGCGGCTCCGTCGGAAGAGTAGTAGGTGAGCGCTTGGTTTTGACCTACGTGTGTAATGCAGTGACTAAACTGGGAGCATAGCTATGCTAACACGCTAGCTAACCTAACGCCGCCCATAGTTCACCATGGACTCGCAATTGACCACCGTCTGTAACTAATCTCAGCAAGCAGGACGCTTTATTTGTCGTCTCAAATGTGCTTTTATTAGCAGGACAAATATACTGTAGCGTGCATGGCTAAGTAGACACGTTGGTCCTTGACTAACGGGTCGGACCCTTCAGTCGACTGGCTAACGATGTCGCTTGCGGAGCGCTCCGGAGATACGGGTTCGCGTCCCGGCTGTGGCGACGGTCTCCCAGTCTGCCCCCCGAATTCGCTACAATACATTTGTATTGCAAAGCATTTTCACATAAAGGACGATAAGAGTGCACGAATACACAACACATATATATACATCAACACATGCAATCATTTCACGAAATGCCGTTCCCCCAGCCCACAGCGGTACAACGCAAAGACAACAACACATCCCAACCTACAAGAACACGCATACCCACACTAACACACACACATACACACATTAACACACACGCACACAAAATTAAATAAAAAATCACTGGCCAAGGGAACAACGCCAGCCAGGATGACTGTCGGAAGCGCCGGTCTGCACGGGCTAGCAGTTAGCTTAGCCCGCTTCCGTGTCGTGTCAGACCGCCCTCGGGGTTAGTGGAGCCGCCGGTCTGCATGGCTAGCAGTTAGCTTAGCCCGCCCCGCTTCCGTGTCGTGTCAGACCGCCCTCGGGGTTTGTGGAGCCGCCGGTCTGCATGGCTAGCAGTTAGCTTAGCCTGCCCCGCTTCCGTGTCGTGCCAGCCCGCCCTCGGGGTTAGTGGAGCCGCCGGTCTGCATGGCTAGCAGTTAGCTTAGCCTGCCCCGCTCTCCCAGCCGATCCAGCGCCCGCTCTCCCGCCATCTTCTCACACCGGCAGTGTGTGAGGACGCGAATTCGCGCAGCCATCGTCCTACACCGGAAGAATCCTATATTCTTGATTAAAACATAATTATTTAACTTGGACCAAAATGGGATTGGGTTCAACGGCGAACATCGTGAAGACCCAACCCTTTTCAGCGGCTAAAAGCTGTCAAGATAAACCGCAGACACGACGTGCCAAAAACTGATTGCCGTCCGCGGTTTCCACTTGCCAAAAAGTGATCGTGGAGGGCCTGCCTTGTGACTGAAAGGTTGTTTCTGCCTCAAAATGACTTGATTTCATTCATGAGATTATATTTTAAAGAGTTCACCGCACCCAGTGCTTTTGAGAGAGAGATATATATAATTACAGATGCAGGAAGAAGAAAAAAACAGTTTTCAGGCCCATAGCCAGCCTGGTGGAAGGTGTGGCTCTTTTTTTGAACGCGTGGACCTTTTGAAATATGTATTTTTTAAATTCAGGGGACATCTTAATTTTTCTGCATCAATTTGTGCCTTTTCTGCGTCAATTTATGGTGGAAATGCCTTTCTATGTAAAGGAAAACACAAAATGTGGGCACCAGGGTGTCAATTTAAAATATAATGGAATATGATGCAGGCTACTGCCAAATTACCTACGCCACTCAACAGCTCCAAATATTGACACATTTAATACCTCAAATTCATTGCTTACCAAAATCAGCCACACACACACACACACACACACACACACACACACTTATCAGTCCAACTATTCAGCCTGCTATTGTCTCTGTAATGGTCTGGTCTCTCTTTCCTCTCCTCACATTCTCTTTCTGTGACCTCAACCTGCCAGTGGACAACAGATGAAAGTTAGTCTGGTGGATAAATCTGGCATGTTACATTTGATTACAAATGTTCATTAACATCCACTGTCCCTTAAATAAATACATCTTACAAATCTCTTTGCTCTCTCTCCACTCCTCTCCTCTCTTGTCTCTCCTTTCTCCTTTCTCATTGTTGTTTCTCCCTCTCTTCTGCTGCATGTCAAGTCTGTCTCCTCTCCATTCACTTTCTCTGTTGCTGTCTCTCTCCTCTCCTCTCTCCTAGTGTCTCTCCTCTCCCGTTCCATGTCTGTTAATGTCTTTCTTCCTCTCCTCTCATGTTGCTGTCTATCTCTTCTGGACAGTCTCTCTCCTCTCCTCTCCTCTCCACTCTATTTTTTTTGTCACCTTTGTCAATGCCTCTCCTCTCTTTTTGCTGTGCATGTATTTGTCTGTCTCTCTCCTCCCTCTATTTTGCTCCTCCTTTCCTTGTATTCTCTGTTGCTGTTTCTCTCCTCTCTGCTAGTGTCTCCTCTCCTGTTCCATGTCTGTTAATGTCTTTCCTCCTCTCCTCATGTTGCTGTCTCTCTCTTCTGGACAGTCTCTCTCCTCTCCTCTCTCCTAATGTCTCCTCTCCTGTTCCATGTCTGTAAATGTCTTTCCTCCTCTCCTCATGTTGCTGTCTATCTCTTCTGGACAGTCTCTCCTCTCCTTCTTTTTTTGTCATCTTTGTCAATGCCTCGCCTCTCTTTTCGCTGTGCATGTATTTGTCTGTGTCTCTCCTCCCTCTATTTTGCTCCTCCTCTCCTTGTATTCTGTTGCTGTCTCTCCTCATCTCTCCTAATGTCTCTCCGCTCATGTTCCATGTCTATCAATGTCGTTCCTCCTCTCCTCTCATGTTGCTGTCTATCTCTTCTGGACAGTCTCTCTCTCTCCTCTAGCTTTTTTGTGATCTCTGTCAATGCCTCTTCGTGTCTTTTTGCTGTCCATGTATTTGTCTGTCTCTGCCCTCCCTCTATTTTGTTCTTCCTCTCCTTGTATTCTCTGTTGATGTCTCTCATCTCCTCTCATCATATCCACTTGTTTCTTTTCTACTCTGTCAATGCCTCTATTGTTGCTGTCCATGTCTTTGTCTTGACACTTATGGAATGAGAACACTGGTCAGTTCTAATTTCCTTGGGTGCAGTTTGGAGAATGTGTTGACAGCTTCATCCAGGTCCACTGCCATATCATAGTGTGTGTGGATGAGGGCCAGGGATGACAAGCGGTCATTTGTTTGACCATTCACACTCACAGGAGGTGGCTGACAGAGTACAAGGTATTTTGAGAAGCTTGAAGATGTTTGGGTAGCTCAGCGCATCACATTCTTTGATTGCCTCAGCACATGAAGTTGGCCTTTGTTCTGATGACTTGATTTGCCTCTTCAGTTTCCAGCTTTTCAGTTCCTGGTCAATCAGCTCTGGTGAAGGTAAGTCATCTTGGTAAAGGTGAACTGCTTCAGAGATGTCCATTGTCACATCTGAGTGGCACCGTACAGATGGAGTTAGGCCCAGGAGCCTTGATGCTGTTACACATAGTGGACTAAATCTGGATTCGAACTCCAAGATTACATGGTCTAGGAAGGGTATAGCCATGGTGCGATGATAGTAGTCCTGCACAGCTTCAGTAGGTGCATTTTCCCTGTGTGTCTGCCTTCCAGCAGACATTGGTTGACTGGTAGGCTGCACATTGACATGAGCAGCCTATCCTGATTGCTTGCTCGTAGATCTGGTTGAAGTCATCTTCAGTTGTCTCACTTAGCTCCTTGTAGATGTTCTTCACCTCATCTACCATGCTAAATGCCTCGACAATGTCAATTGAGGTTCTTTGCAGCTTCACTGTTATGCCTGCAAGGTGGGATAAAACTTGGTAGACCGTGAGGAAGGTCAGGATGAAACCGAAGTTTTGGGGCCCAGACAAGAGACCATATGCCTCTGCTTTGTACTTGCCCTCCCATCCAGTGGTGACATCCTGGCTGTACTCTTCTGTATGGAGACCAAGTGCCATGACTTCTAAAGCCTTAACAATGAAGAAGAAGGCACTATAAAATGGGCTGTAGGCATCATGTCTTTCTGCCCATCTTATGCGACATATGTCAATGAGGGGTTTCCTCTTTCCAGCAGAGTGTGCATCCTTATTTACAACCTCCCTGAGTAGGTGTTCCCTCTTCGGGCTGTAGGTAAAGAGTATGACGACAGACTTCATCTAATCAACCATGTTGCGCACAATTGGAAGAGCACAAGAGCGTGCAATTACAAGGTTCAGGCAATGTCCATTGCAGTGCATGTATACTGCCTTGGGTGCATCCTTCTTGATCAGAGCCTAGACACCGACATTTTTGCTGCTTATGTTGCTGGCACCGTCATAACCCTGTCCTCGACAATCACCAATCTCTATGCTTAGGTGACTCAGCACATCCTTAATTGTGGTTGCAATGTGGCGGCCTGTGATGCGTGGCAGAGAACAAATCTCTAGCAATTCTTCTTTGATATTTAAGTCTTTGTCCACAAATCTTACACACATTGGCATCAGCTATACATTATGGGATGTCACCTCATCCGCCATGACTATATACTAGATCTGTGCATTTTTGATCTCTTCCACAATCTGGGTCTGAATCATTCGCTTTCCTGTCACATCAGTCATCTCGTTTTGGGTTTGGGGTGAGAGGTAGGTGGCATTTCTGAGCTTTGGCTTTGCCATCTGCTGCTTCAGCATCTCATCATGGTTTGCAAGTAGATTCATCAGGGCCAAGAAATTTCCAGGGTTGCCAGTAGAATGCTGCTGCTCAGTTGTACTTCTAAATGCAATACGCTGGCGACCACAGTAAAGTACAACCTCTGCTACAGACTTGAGTGTGTGCCTGTTTTCTTTGACGTTGGCTTCCTTCCTACTATCTATCAGGACTGATAGTTGGGTCTCAGGTTTGCCGACCGACTGGAGGAACAATCTAGCATTTTCAACTGCAGCTGAGATGGTCTTGTTGAATGGTTGCCGATTACCAATGTTTTCTTATGCCGTTGTGTGAATGGAGCATTGACCATCAATCCCATCTGCTTCCTCTCCTTGGCGTTCACAAACAGGGCACAGTACACACAGCTTAGATCAAGCTTAGAACTGTACACCAACCACCAGCCATATTCCTCCAACCACCTGAGCTTGAATTCCCTGTTGCAGCCACCAAGGAATTGTGTTGGGAAAATAAAGTGATTTGATGGCCTGTCATGGTTCCTGAGCAAATGGTATTTCTGGCCCTCAGACATCCTATGCACATTCTCTAAGATTTCCTCAACTGGTTTTGTGGCCTGAATGTAAAATTCTAGGTCACTGAACATCTCATCATCCTGACGTGCCCCAAGAGGTTGTGGACCCTCCTGTGGTAACGGATCACCCTGATCTTCCTTGAGGGGTTCTCCATCCCCCTGACCTTCCCTGAGGCGTTCTGCATCCCCCTGACCTTCCCTGGGTTCCTGTGGATTACCCTGACCTGCTTCCCTATATGTAAACATATAGATAGATCTTGTCAGTGGTGTAGTGGAGGTATACGCAGCTATCCACCACCATTAGTGCGTGCTAATTTTACAGTCAACAACAAAATCATGCACCAAAAAAAATAAAATTTATCCCTGTGATTGACAGCTGAAAACTTGATTTAGTATGGAAAACAAACATTGTATTGGCGCGAGATAGCCTGCCAGCAGTACATTCAACTGTATCATTAATTGAAATACGCTTTGTATATTATGTAATTTCTCCACTATACAGTATGGTACGGCATAGGATGGCACACATTTGTGTCACCTAACCCCTAACCCATTACGAGACAGCAACACAGCACAATGGAAGAACTTGAAGCTAGCCTGTACTTTTTCGTTAAACAAAACCAGTTGTAAATTGATTTCATCAACTCAGTCAGAAATCTCCGCTTAGCCGCCATGCTAATTTTGGCACTGCAAAACCCCATTTACTTATGCTAAAACGTTAGCGATCTAAACTTGATTTACAAAAAAATCAGTCTAAACTGATTTACGTTTGTCACACAGGTAACCAGAAATCATTCCTCCAAAATATGTTCACAGCTAACGTTCATATTTAGCTAGCTAACGCCAGCATACCTTAGCTATTCCAACTAGCTAACTAGTTAACAAACTTAGCCTGTTTGGCTTTTTTTCTGAACATCTGTCCAATGTTTTTAGAAAGTGAGGCTGCAGCTCGCTTTTTCTTTCAAGCATCTTGCTCCTTTCGACCCATTTTGAGATTGATTTCAGGATGATTTACTTTAGCCATCACTAGCTGGCTCCGTTACAGCTATGCGTGGCTTGACTAAAGCTATGCATGACTTGACGCTCCGTTTGGATTGAGGAAGGAAGTAGGCTTAGTCCACTCGGAAGAAACTATGCTCTAATGTGGTGCTTTTAACAATGTTAGGGCTTCAGTTTTGTTTAGATTATATTTTTTTAGATTAGTTTAGAATTGCACATCGTTGTTTAAAAAGGGGACACACTTTTAAAAAAGGACTTAAAAAAACCTGGAAAAAACAGCTGAAATTGTGGACCTTTTGCCGTATTAAAACCAAGCCCGTAATACTAGCAATACAAGCCTGTTTCGTGCATCGCGCACTCGGCTGCTAATGTGTAAAATTTCCTGCATCTATATTGATATTCCGCTCCTCATTAGTTGAGCATTTCTGTCAACACCATTGACGGTTTCGGAACAATATATATATATATATATATATATATATATATATATATATATATATATATACACTACCGTTCAAAAGTTTGGGATCACCCAAACAATTTTGTGTTTTCCATGAAAAGTCACACTTATTCACCACCATATGTTGTGAAATGAATAGAAAATAGAGTCAAGACATTGACAAGGTTAGAAATAATGATTTGTATTTGAAATAAGATTTTTTTTACATCAAACTTTGCTTTCGTCAAAGAATCCTCCATTTGCAGCAATTACAGCATTGCAGACCTTTGGCATTCTAGCTGTTAATTTGTTGAGGTAATCTGGAGAAATTGCACCCCACGCTTCCAGAAGCAGCTCCCACAAGTTGGATTGGTTGGATGGGCACTTCTTTGAGCAGATTGAGTTTCTGGAGCATCACATTTGTGGGGTCAATTAAACGCTCAAAATGGCCAGAAAAAGAGAACTTTCATCTGAAACTCGACAGTCTATTCTTGTTCTTAGAAATGAAGGCTATTCCATGCGAGAAATTGCTAAGAAATTGAAGATTTCCTACACCGGTGTGTACTACTCCCTTCAGAGGACAGCACAAACAGGCTCTAACCAGAGTAGAAAAAGAAGTGGGAGGCCGCGTTGCACAACTGAGCAAGAAGATAAGTACATTAGAGTCACTAGTTTGAGAAACAGACGCCTCACAGGTCCCCAACTGGCATCTTCATTAAATAGTACCTGTTAGAGCCTGTTTGTGCTGTCCTCTGAAGGGAGTAGTACACACCGGTGTAGGAAATCTTCAATTTCTTAGCAATTTCTCGCATGGAATAGCCTTCATTTCTAAGAACAAGAATAGACTGTCGAGTTTCAGATGAAAGTTCTCTTTTTCTGGCCATTTTGAGCGTTTAATTGACCCCACAAATGTGATGCTCCAGAAACTCAATCTGCTCAAAGAAGTGCCCATCCAACCAATCCAACTTGTGGGAGCTGCTTCTGGAAGCGTGGGGTGCAATTTCTCCAGATTACCTCAACAAATTAACAGCTAGAATGCCAAAGGTCTGCAATGCTGTAATTGCTGCAAATGGAGGATTCTTTGACGAAAGCAAAGTTTGATGTAAAAAAAATCTTATTTCAAATACAAATCATTATTTCTAACCTTGTCAATGTCTTGACTCTATTTTCTATTCATTTCACAACATATGGTGGTGAATAAGTGTGACTTTTCATGGAAAACACAAAATTGTTTGGGTGATCCCAAACTTTTGAACGGTAGTGTATATATATAGTAAAGTTCATGGATAAGTAGACATGGTAGGACCCTTTAGTTGACTGGTTAACGTTGTCGCCCGCGGTGCAGGAAATCCGAGTTCGTGTCCCGGCTGTGGCGACGGTTCCCCAGGCTGCCCCCCCCCCCAAAAAATTAGCTGCATTGGTGTCAGAAGTGGGATGGTGGGACCATGAGGTCATCGGAAACGCATGCGCCCAGAGGTGTGAGGGAGCTGATATGCTGAAGCGCGGGGACGTGCTTCCCAAAGTGGGGGTTAGTATAACATGCATGGCATGGATAAGTGGACACGTTAGCCCTTGGCTAACAGGTCGGACCCTTTAGTCGACTGGTTAATGTTGCCGCCCGTGGTGCAGGAAATCCGAGTTCGCGTCCAGGCTGTGGCGACGGTTCCCCGGGCTGCCCCCCCAAAATCCGCTGCAATTTATATATACTATACACACACACACTTCTGGTGTGGGAAAATGGTGGCGCGAACTCATGTTTGCGGCGGCCTCCCCCACTTCCGACTATGCGGTGTCTTTATCCATGTCTACGTCTGAGTTTGTGTCATCGTGTGAAAAACTGTCTGTAATCGTCGATTTCGTTTGATTGCTGGGAGATTTTGGTCTGCCGCGTCCTGTGAGCTGCGCCCGAAGAGGAAACACCGAGGGCGGTCTGACAGGACGCGGATGCAGGACAGGCTAAGCTAGCTGCTAGCCCATGCAGACCGGCATTTCCGGTAATACCGAGGGCGGTCTGGTTGCGGCTTTGCCTGGCGTCAGTTGTGCAGTGTTTTTGTCTGCGTCTGCGTTTGTGTCGTCGTGTGGAGTACGGGGGAGGTGTATCAAAGGTGCGTGGCTGGGAGAGCTGGCGTTGGATCGGCTGAGGGAGCCTGGTTTATCGCGTCCGATGGGCCAAGGGACCATGGCCCCTGCCTGGAGCTGTGCCCGAAGAGGAAACATTGAGCGCGGTCTGACTGAACGTGGACGTGGGGCAGGCTAAGCTAAGTGCTAGCCCATGCAGACCTGTAGTTCCGACAGTCTTCCTGGTTGGCTGGCGTTCGTTCTGTGGACAGTGACATTCTTAGGCTGTGTTGTAAATTTACTGAATGGACTGTGTTGTTGGCTTTTTTTTTTTCTCTCCGTTTTTGTATGTTTTTGGTGGTGTTGTTTTCTTTTGGATATGTGTTTTTTTGTCTTTTGTGTTGCACTGCTGTGGGTTGGGAGAAATGAAGTGTCATCTTTTTTGTGTATGAAAGTACATGAATGAGATGACGTTGTTTCTGATACTCATTCCTGATCCTTTTACCAGTTGAACTACCTTTAAATGGGCAATACAACCCATAAAATGCACATTTGCACTTGCTAAAAAGTGATTGCAGCTTCTACCTTGTGATTTGTTAATGAACTTTTAAATGAGTATAAAAACTGAATATTTAAACGTATAAACTGATGCAACTTGAAAAGGTTGCGCTACGGCAATAAATTTGGTGCCCTAGGCGAGATTAGGATTTGGTGCCCCCACCCACACACACACCACTGCCACATTATCCCCACTCAGGGATGGGCAACATGATCCAGAAAGGACCGGTGTGGGTAACGGTCTTTGTTCCAACAAAGCAGTTACACGCCTGATTTTATTAGTCAACCAGTAGTCTTTGCTAAGAACCTTTATTTGTAGACTCAGGTATGTAACTGCTTGGTTGGAACAAAGACCTACACCCACACCGGCCCTTTATGGATCATGTTGCCCATCCCTGCACCACTTGTACTACCTCGTCACCGCCCATTCATTCTATGGTAAAAATATAGACAGGAAACTCGAACACCATAATGGTTTGAAGACAAATGTATATATTTTGATTTTTATAAATTAAAATTCTCAAACAAATCGCATCAGAAAATGAATAAATTGTTAAATATTACCAACTACATTTACCTGTAACATCCAAGACAACGGCACTTGGTTATCGATAGGTTACACCGTTTCTCAAGCCCAGGCCCTTGGGATGTTGCTAATTGGTCCCTGAGATTGTTGGCTTATAAGTGTTGTCAGTTTTACAATTTAAACCGAACAAGACAACTTTGCCCACTATTTTTCATTTGTGCCATTCAGTTATGCTCTACAAATGAGACTGTAACCTTTTACATAGCTGTGATGTGTAAATTAAACTATTTCCTGTTTGCAGAGAACATTTTCCCACCACTGGTCATGCCCGACATGAAGGGTTTGTGTATGGTTAATGGGTTTATGCATTTCTAATGTGAGGGTTTTCTCTTGTCCAGCCCAACTTCATGAATTAAGGACGTAGACATGCCCGAACTATCTTAATCTTGTCTCTCTTGCCTTGTCTCCAAACCGTCCAACCTGAGCAGTTCCTCTAATATACTCGTTCCTAATCCTGTCCTTCTTCATCACTCCCAATGAAAATCTTATCTTCATCTCTGCCACCTCCAGCTCCACCTCCTGTCTTGTCATCAGTGCCACTGACTCTAAACCATACAACATAGCTGGTCTCACCACCATCTTGTAAACCTTCCCTTTAACTCTTGCTGGTACCCTTCTGT
The DNA here is from genome assembly GCF_029633865.1 of Lampris incognitus. Classification (NCBI taxonomy): domain Eukaryota; kingdom Metazoa; phylum Chordata; class Actinopteri; order Lampriformes; family Lampridae; genus Lampris; species Lampris incognitus. Next base: position 2,304,368 of record NC_079223.1, read on the forward strand.
CACACATCACTCCTGACACTTATCTCCACCCACTCCACTCTGCCTGCAGTCTCTTCTTCACCTCTCTCCTGCACTCCCCGTTACTTTGGACAGTTGACCCCAAGTATTTAAATTCACAACCATGTAGTGATATAGAGGTGCTGTGTTCAGCCATAAAGGATGAGCTGATTTTTTGCTGCAGAGCTCGCATAAAAGGGGTCTTATCTGTTTTCTGTTTTGAGCTGTTGCCGAATTATTATTTTTGGGCATGTTAAAGATGTATGTTAAGTACTTGTTTGTAAGTTGACAATTTGATTTAGTTTTTTTGTTTTTTAATTCTCTATGTGAATCGGTTCTGTGATGGAAAATGGACAGGTTAATATGAAGGAGTGACTTTTTGTTTGAATTGTTAAAAAGACGTCATGTCAAAGTCTGTTTCTTGTTTAATAGAGTTGTTTTAAAATTCAAAATTCACTCTCTCACTCTCTCTCACACACACACACACACACACACACACACACACACACACACACACACACACACACACACACACACACAGAAACACTGAAAACAACTTACCAATGGCAAGATATAATCGGTGGGTGAAACACTGCAGTCTGGTCCACTTGTTAAGCTGTGCTGCCTTCACCATGTTCGATGTATTGTCCGTCGTGAGGCAGACATGTTTTTCTTCATCGAGGTCTCAGCCGGCTAGCCCTTCTCTCAGGCTGACTGCAATGTTCTCCCCATCGTGGTCGTCCGGGAAGTAAGCAGTCTGAAGACAGAGCGCTTTGAGCTTTAGCTCTCCATTGATGAAGTGCATGGTCAGACTCTGATAGGGTTCCACTGTACATTTTGATCACATGTCCGTGGTAGTAGCAAAAAACGCCGCTGTTTTTAGCGCCACTGCGACGCTGCCTGCACGTTTTATATAGCTCCGGTATGGCAACCCGGCTAAAATGTGTGGGATGACATGCTATACCGTTTATCCAATGTCTTTACCAAAACCGTAAACTCGGCCTTAGTCATCATGGTGAGGGGGCGTCATAAGTTTCCCTATGAACTCCACTATCGCCTGAGTGATTTTGTGTTGCCATTTTGAATCTCATTCATATGGAAATATACTCTCGAACATTTCAGCCAGTTATCCCTGCCAGGTGGTATTTGGGTGGTCGGGTTTTTAGCCATGCAATTGTCATATATGGCCTTGGATGTTTTTTAAAATGCTAGAACAGGTTTGTAGTGTTGTAGCTAGGGTAGCAAGACACGTTCTGCACAATAGGTCCAGACAACTGACGTACTGCTCTTCTTTGACACTAAAGTCATCTTTTCATTGTTCGGTTCTGCTGAGACCATTTTCTCAAGATTCAAGAGTTTTATTTGTCACGCACACACAAGCACAAGTCCCTAGTGCAGTGAAATGAAAAAAGGTACGAGCTCCAAGATGTGCAAACAACAAAGTACAACAGGTACACACGCATTCCAATTTGCAATATACAATTTACAATGTACAATCAGCAGTTAAGAACTCTCTGTAAAAAGAAAACAGACAGCACAATATATGCAGTAAAAGCACTTAAAAATAGGAATTGGAAGTATATGTACTGAAATATAAGGTATGTATGTACATAATGAGGTATGTGTAGTCGGTTACCTTACTGTGTGTGTGTGTGCGTGCGTGCGTGCGTACGCACTTGAGCATGAGGGGGGCAGTATGGGTCAGCGAGGGGGGCCCCGGTAAGGTCAGAGTTCACAGTCCTAATGGCCTGAGGAAAGAAACTCTGTCTCAGTCTCTCTGTATTTGCAGCATGACTGCGGAGGCGTTTGCCTGACCCCAGCAGCTGGAACAGTCTGTTGTTGGGGTGGTGAGGGTCCTTCATAATCCTGTAGGCTCTGGTTCGGCACCTCTTGGTGTATAAGTCCTGCAGGGTGGAGAGTGAGTTACCAATAGTGCACTCAGCCAAACGCACTACCCTATGCAGAGCCTTCCTATCCTGGGTGGAGCTGTTGCCAAACCAGGCAGAGAAGCATCCTGTCAGGATGCTCTCCACTGGCCGAGAGTAGAAGGACTGGAGGATCTTCCGGGAGACTGAATTTTCTCAGCTGCTTGAGGTGATAGAGGCGCTGCCTTGCCTTGCTCACCACAGTGTCTGTATGTGAGTGCCATGTGAGATCCTCTGTAATGTTGACTCCACCATTACAGATGGTACTGTTACTGCTAGAATCAAAGTGTAGCGTGGCAAGCAGTTTTCTTGCTTTACTGCACTTGCATGTCATGTGAGCGTAGGGTAACGTGTGTGAACCCCACATGGCCACGTGTTTCCGACCCTGTGTTTGGTAACATTAAAAAATAAACTTTTTTTTTAATCGCAGCCTTTGCGATTTGAAAATTGCGTTATGTAACAGCAATGTTGGTTTGAATTTGGTTAATCATTCAAGCCTAGTGGATTAGGATGTTGATTGCTGCAATGCCAGGGGTGCACCTATGGGCAAGTTATTATTAGGCTTTTTTTATGCCAATAATTGCCATAGCCTCAGATGTTCCCACATTACTCCTTATGTTTTAACTATTTGGATCAGTTGCAACTATTTTTCAAGTGCACCTTTTTGTCATGTGTAACGTTACTGTTTAACTGGCAGATAAAAGCAGCTTGATAATTCAATTTATTGTCATTAAAACAATGTGCAGGCACATGTTAAAAATGAAATGAGGGCTGCGGCTTTGCCAAACGGTGCAAGACAGACATTGACAAACACAGCAAACACAGTATAAGATATACACAGATGAAGACCAAACACAATATAAGATACACACTGATGAAGACCAAAAGCTAAAACTAAGTTAAAAAAGAGCACGAATACAAAAATATTTAAAAACATCCACAGACTTTCAGTGGGTAGCCAGGTTCAGGTGGGCAACAGCTTGGGGGAAAGAAGCTGTTTTTGAGCCTGGTAGTGCGGGCTCTGAGGCTCCTGTAGCGCCTCCCAGAGTGCAGGGGGGAGAACAGTCCATGGTTGGGGTGGGTGGGATCTCTGCTGATGCTGAGACCCCTTCGAAGGCAGCGCTTGTGATAAAGACTGAGGTCTTTTGGTCAGGAGGTCCAGGGTCCAGTTACAGAGGGAAGGGTTGAGGCCAAGGGAGAGGTGTTTGGTGGTTTGGCGGGGATGGTAGTGTTGAAGGCAGAGCTGTAATCTATGAATATGATATATGAATGATAATGGTGACTGGAAAACAGACATGAGCTAAGCTAAGTTTGGTAGCTAGTATAGTCTCGGTTTTTTTTACACTATAAGAATAGCCTACTACTTACAGCATTCAGGTGATGTATCATGCTTATTGTACCTCCGTGGTAGGCCTGTTTCAAATGCATATTTGGCACAGTGCCTTGTCATCGCTCAATTTAAAGTGTTGTCACACAGCTGAGGTCTTCGGCATTTTGTCTTCACTTTAACGGCCAAGGTGAACTGAAGCGTGACGTCACCGCTGTGAGTGAGAGTGATGTCAGGCACTGCAGCCGAGACAGTATATATTTCCACATTTTAACAATGCAATTAAAATATAGTACAGGGATGGGCTGACAAATGTATTTTGCACTTCGCCTTTGATATCCTATATTTGGCAAAAAAACAATCTGAATATCCGAATCCCAAAATTGAAACCGAATACCTAACCAACGCATGAATATCCAAATACGCAGATATTCTGGTCTAGCCTTACACCCAGGTTGTCCTTTTTTACTGCTCTGCTCCTTGGGGTTTCTGCTCAAGGGCTAAATTAGACTACAGTATGTTAGGATTTCAGCTACGAGAGTTCTCTACCACACAAAGCCCTGAGAGCTCTGCATTGGCTTCCTATTCAATACAAAGCCCTTTTCCTTGTTTTCAAAGGACCATACTGGTGCTATTACAAGTCATTGTCATTGTGAATTTACAACACTTGTCCCACATAAATAGAGACCACTTTTCACTAAATTGCTTTGTTTGTTACATATCACATATGTTTACATTGTCTTCATATTTGAAACATTACAGAATTTACCAAAATAAATTGTATTGAGATTTGCTAAAACACTGTCTGATAGACCAGGTTCACATATTGAGAAAATCAGTTTGAAATGCAAAAAATGAAAGAAACTACTTTTTCAGGCTAACAAATGTCAAATGTATATAGCAGCTCCTCTAGCTTTGTTGTGTGTGATAGGCTGATAGCTGGGGGTAGGGCTAAAGTATAGTGGAGGTCAACATTTTGGTTGAAAGTCACAACTTTGAAGTTTTAATTTGAGCAAGCTAGCAAGGTTGTGCACTCAGAAATCAGTAAAGTTTATAAAAAAAAGTAGGCAAAAATCAGATTTTGTTTAATCTGCTGAATGACAGGAGAAGGTAAATTAATTATACTTTTCAACGGCTCAGAAAAAATAAAAAACGTGTTCATTCAATTTGCCCACCACCACTCACCAGTTGTTGACAACAGACAGTTTTGTGCGCCACTACTTTTTCCTCACATCGTCTTGCGTCACATCTGCTCTCTACTACACGACATCACTGATTCAGTGCATCTTTCCATTGGTTTGCTAAGGCTGTGTAGGGTTAGTTACTGCCGACTGCCGAGTAGGACTAACAAAAATGTGACTGATCTGAATTAGTAGAGGATGAAAAACAGGCATTCGTATACATGAAAACATCATTGCCCAATATGCATTGCTCAAAAATGCACTTCTGGTTTATATGTAAGTTCATAATAGATTGCCTTGAGATGTATAAATCTCTACATCTTGTCAGGAAAATTGATCTTTGGTCTCAAATATGTATGCATCAGAGGGGGCAAGTCTGATTTTTGAATGATATCTACAGTGTACAGCAAAGGACACAGTTGCTATATCATACCTACCTACCTAATTTGGGTTATCAAATCAATGTTTGTCTGAGTTTATGGTTTTATGTCAAATGTTTTAGCTAAACTTCACTCTACTACATCCAACAGGTCGTGGAGGAGCCAAAATCCGTGAACTTCAAGAAACCTCTGGTACAAGAATCAAGGCAGGTTGACTATCTAGCAGTTACAGACAGGGAATTTGACAGAAATCAAAATTCCAGTAGCAGTGGGGGTTTGAAATTAAGCTAACTAATCTTCCTTTATACTAGGGAAGTAACACCAACCACTTGCTAAACACTAACCACTTGCTAAGTTACCAGTGGATAATAAAGATGAAATATTTCTTGATCATCAGTATAAACGTTATCATGCATACTTCAATATTTATAAATGGTAAAGGTTTAAAAATAATGGTCTTACTACACAACAGGCGGCTGTCTGCCTCACAAATCTCACGAGGGCCATGGCATGCTACACAGAATACGCTGCATGGTGGACAGGAGTCACATGTCACTTTCATTGGTTGAAAATTAAATTTAGGTCAAGCTGAAATGAGCAAATAATTCAACAACAACGGTGTGGTAAAGATGACAGAGTTTTTGTAATGTGTAGGTATTTTGATCTTTTAAGACATGTTTAGGGGGGGGAAAAAACAACCTATGCACGTAGTTATATCTCGTTTTATTGGTTTGCCCTCTTATGACCTCCGTGAAGTTGGCACCCCATGTAATCAGAACATGAATAAAAATATGATAATTCACTTGCGCAGCGTTTTTGCTGATTTTTGCCGCAAAAACTATTGTTTGTGCTGTTTTTTTTCAGCTATCAAGCATTATATTTCATAGGCTGTGATTTCTGTCACACTGCACCCCATTATCATCCAAATCATTCAAAACTGGTGTCATTTGTTTGTGTTCGGTTTGTGCCATTAAAAGAAACATTTGTGCTCGTAATATTTTTGCTATAAAACATTTTGCCAAAGGAATGACATCACCCTGCACCCGATTATCGTCAAAATCGTTCAAAACTGGTCTCGTTTGTGTGTTCTCAGTTTGTGCCGTTAAAAGAAACATTTGTGCTCTTGTAGTATTTTAGATATTATTCATTTTGCAAAATGTTTTATATCTTTATTCATGTTCTGATTACATGGGGTGCCAGCTTCACGGAGGTCTTGGAATATCATTCATTTGTGTAGCATTTATGCTGATTTTTGCTGCAAAAACTGTTGTTTGTGCTGTAATGTTTTTTTGAGACATCAAGTATTTTATTTTATAGGCTGTGATGTCACCCTGCACCCCATTAGCATCCAAATTGTTCAAAACTGGTCTCGTTTGTTTGCGCTCAGTTTGTGCCGTTAAAAGAGACATTTGTGCTCTTAGTATTTTAGATATAAAACAACATTTTGCCAAAGGATTGACATCACCCGGCACCCCGTTATCATCCATATCATTCAAAACTGGTCTTGTTTGTTTGTGCTCAATTTGTGCCCATTTGTGCCATTAAAAGAAACATTTGTGCTCTTTTAGTTCTTCACATATATGCCTAGAACAATACCTCATGGTTGTCCAAATTGTTTAAAACTGGTCTCATTATTTGCACTGTGTCAATGCCGTTTCTGGAGACTCGTAACTTATCAGGCATGACTGGCCCACCTCCATCAGCCAGAACTCGGGAATAGCACGTAAAAATTATATCAAATCACTGAATGTTTTGGCGTTGCATTTTGGGTGTCAGGAAGCCGTTTTGTCAAGACCATGTTCTGCCGATAGAAATAAAAGACTAAAAGGTAAATGTAGACTTGGTGTGTTCTGCAGTAGCTCCTCAGGAACAAAAGCTTACCTATATTCCAAACATAAAATAATAAACAAATCAGGCATTATTCACATGATTAGCAAGACTGACTGCAATAAAAATGAAATTGTCACTTGCTTTTGTGTGTTTATACTGAATGGCTAATGAATTAATCAGAAGTTTTGAATGGCATTATTAAAGAGAATGACTACCTGCTCTAGAAATTGTGAGTCAAAGAATCTTGCCTGCCAGCACAGGACAATGTATATTTAAGCATACATGTAGCTTTGTGGTTTGAGCGTGCTCTGTGTGCAAGAGGTTCAGGCTCATTACATTAAGTAATTTTTAAATTTGTTGAGTAATTAGTAGTCTGCGTGGGTTTCCTTCGGGTGTTCCGGTTTCCTCCCACAGTCCAAAGACATGTTGGTTAGGTGAATTGGCCGTACTAAATTGTCCCTTGGTGTGAATTGTGGGTGTGTGTGTTGGCTCTGATGGTCTGGCAGCCTGTCCAGGGTGTCTCCCCGCCTAATGCCCAGTGACTGCTGGGATAGTCTCCAGCATCCCTGCGATCCTGAGTTAAGGATAGGCGGTTTGGATAATGAATGAATGAGTAGTTAAATTAAATTATTCTTATTTTGACCAGATGCCAAGGAAGCTAGCTGGAAAATAATCTTATCTGCTAGGGAAGATGTTGTTAAACGCCAGTGTATAACACCTCCCTCAGAAAAAGTGTGGACACATCTGAGTTGGCTACTCCACAATAAAATCTCGCCAAAGGCTTCCTATACGTTTGTAAAATTGGACACAATACATGGGAAATACTGGGCTGCAAACACATGGGTACCTCAAGGATCAGTGCTCGGTCCCCTTCTCTTCTCAGTATGCACCCCCTCACTTGGTGCAATCATCTGCTCCCATGGTTTCTTATACCATTACTATGCTGACAATACCTGGCTCTTCCTATCATTCCCGCCAGATGATCTCACAGTCTCGGCACAGATATCGTCACGCCTTGCTGATATCTCTGCATGAATGAAAGAACACAACCTTCAGCTTAACCTATCTAAGACTGAGCTCCTTGACAGCCCAGTAAGTCCATCCTTTTAACAACAGATCAATATCCAGCTTGGATCAACCCAACTCATGCCCACAAAGTCTTCCCGAAACCTGAGTGCCATGATTGATGACCAAGTAACATTCAAGGTTCACGTGGCCTCGATTGCTTGGTCGTGCGATTTGCTCTCTACAACATCAGGAAATTCAGACCCTACCTGTCTGAGCATACAGCGCAACTCCTGGTACAGGCTCATGTTATATCACGCATTGACTACTGCCAACTCCTTACTGGCAGGTTTTCTGCATGCACTTTAAAACCTCTGCAAATGATCCAGACCGCGGCAGCACGTCTGGTCTTCAACCAACCCAAAACAGCACGTCACCCCGCTGTTCATATCCCTCCACTGGCTCCCAGTTGCTGCCTGCATCAAATTCAAAACCTTAATGCTTGCTTACAAAACGGCAACTAAAACAGCTCCCGCTTACCTGAACTTCCTCATTCAGGTGTACATTCAGTCCCGCTCACTATGCTCTGCCAATGAAAGGCACCTGGCACTTCCGCTAGAACGGGCCCTAAGTTACTGGCTAAACTCTTCTCTTCTGTAGTTCCCCAGTGGTGGAACGAGTTACCAAACTCCTTTCGATCCACTGAGTTCCTCTCCATCTTTAAGAAGAAGCTTCCGACACCTCCACACCTGATGGTCTGATGGTATTTATATATATATATATATATATATATATATATATATATATAATGCCTCTCTGCACCCTATGCATTGCCTTTGTGCACTGCCTGTTGACACTTGTGTCCTGTCAGACTTGAACCTAGTTTTTTGGCACTTGCTTGCATCGTCGTCTCCTGACTAGATCTTTGCTTGTGTTGTATTAACTCTCAAATGTATGTCACTTTGGATAAAAGCGTCTGCTAAATGAAACTGTAACTTGTACACAAATCAAAGGTATACATAGTGACAGCCCTGACAGTGACGGCTCAAATGAGACTGATGTTAATCCCTCAGTGCAGTGCAGTGCAGGCAAAATAATTGTGACCTGAATTTTGCACTAGCACTTTCCTTCAAAAGATGGACAGAAATCTGGAATGAGTGACACGATCACTGGCCAGAGGATCAGCAGCCAACAGGTGATGCATCTCCCTATCGGCCTGCAGTCAGCCAGTATGCGTGGTACCTGCCCCTTGATTGGCCTGTGATTAGGTGCACCTGTGCTGGGGACTATTTGACCGGGTGCACCCTGCATTAAAAGACAAGCCTTCGGAGTATTTTGGAAGAAAAAAGCATGAACAAGAAGGACAGAAGCAATTACTGAGGGCCACCACATCAACAAATGCGAGTGCACTGAGAGCGTCATACTTGGTGGCTAATCGTATTGCTAAGGCTAAGAAGCCATTCATCATTGGTGAAGAATTGATCCTGCCCGCCACTAAAGACATTTGCCGTGAACTTCTAGGAGAGGCTGCGGTTAAAAAGATAGCACAGGTGCCTCTTTCGGCCAGCACCGTCACTCGGCACATTGAGGAAATAGCAGAGGACGTTGAGACCCAATAGTTGGAGAGCATTAATGCATCACCGTGGTACGCACTCCAGGTTGACGAGTCTACAGATATTGACAACAAGGCAATACTACTTGTTTATGTGCGATATCTTTATCGGGAGGATGTGCATGAGGATATGTTATGTGCACTATCGTTGCCAACCAAAACCACAGCCGCAGAACTATTCAAGTCGCTGGATGATTATAAATCAGGAAAACCGAAATGGTCCTTTTGTGTCGGCATATGCACAGACGGAGCTGCTGCCATGACCGGACGGCTGTCTGGTTTAACTACTCGGATTAAGGAGGTTGCACCTGAATGTGAGTCTATGCGTTGTGTCATTCACAGGGAAATGCTGGCTAGCCAAAAAATACCACCGGAACTTAACAACGTATTGAATGAAGTCGTTAAAGTTATTAACCACATCAGAGCACGCGCCCTTAACTTGCGCCTGTTCGAGCAGCTTTGTGAGGAGATGGACGCGGAGTAAAGACACCTTCTCTTATACACAGAAATAAGATGGTTATCCCGAGGGAGGTCGCTGGCCAGAGTGTTTGAATTACGAGAGCCGCTGCAGAGATTTCTCTCAGAAAAAAAGTCACCGCTGGCAGCACATTTCAGTGACGAGGAACGGGTCGCAAAACTCGCTTACTTGTGCGACATATTCAACCTGCTCAATGAACTCAATCGGTCACTTCAGGGGGAAATGACAACTGTCTTCAAGTTGGCAGATAAAGTAGCTGCATTTAAAGCCAAACTGGATTTGTGGGGACGGCGCGTGAACAGAGGTATATTTGACATGTTTCAAACATTCGCGGGGATTTTGGAAGAGACTGAGACCGAGCCTTCTTTCTCCCAGCTGGTGCACGATCACCGGTCTTTGCTTTTAAAAGTGTTTGAGCGCTACTTCCCAACCACAAAAGACCCAGGGACTGCCAAGGAATGGATCCGCGACCCATTTGTCAACCTTAAAAGTATGTTCGAGACAACAACTCTGCCAGTGTTCTGGATTAAAGTCACGGCAGAATACCCTGTTGCCATTTCCGACATGCTATTTGTGTGAAGCAGGATTTTCTGCAGTGACAGCAACCAAAACAAAATTACGGAGTAGACTGGACATAAGCAACACACTTCGGGTGTCATTGTGTCCCATTACCCCTAGATGGGACCGTCTCGTTGCAGAGAAACAAGCTCAGGGCTCCCACTGATTTAGCGTTATGGTGAGTTGTATTTTCATGCAATTTATATTTGTTTTTGTGTTGTGTCTTATTTTGAAGGCATGTTTAAACGTTACCATGGCGACCAGAGTGTTGGGGGGCAGAGAGGATGTTACTCATGTTATGTTGTTGGCGCGATGTTACGAGGACGCTGCTAATAAAGTTGCATACGAGTACACAGTGGAGTCACGTTTATTATTATATTTAGAAAATACCACAGTTTTTATGCCGGTCGTATCATTTTATTTTGTGTATTTAGCCGCCACACCTTAAAGGCCAGTCCGTGAAAATATTGTCTGACATTAAACCGGTCCGTGGCGCAAAAAAGGTTGGGGACCGCTGACCTACAGCATATTGAAGGCAAGATGAAGGTGGAGGAATCCACATCAGGTCATGGGAAACAGCATCAGGAGGTCCTTGCAATATCAGAAGATGAACATACAATGACAGGAGAGAGCAATCTACCAAGGGATGAATTTGTTGAAAACTGGAGAGGCCTTAATCTTCCACCAAAACAGAGTTCTTCCTACCTTAATCCTTGCCGAGTGGTTGCATGTAGATCCAAACTTGAAAAGAAAACAAACCAGTTTGTCCATCCATCCATCCATTATACAAACTGCTTATCCTGCTCTCAGGGTCGCGGGGATGCTGGAGCCTATCCCAGCTGTCATTGGGTGGCAGGCGGGGGGACCAAAGAGTGTCTTCTAAGAAATGGCAACTACATGGCCAAACAGCCTGTTAGAGTCAGCAAAACCCTCATTTGTGTAAACAATTACTTGTGCCTTTGATTCCTTTTGCCAATGTCTCTCTTGTGCATTCTGTGACAGTCTGGCATTCTGCAGTTATGTCAACAAAGAAGGGAAAATGATTGAAATGTTTCACTTGGTGAAAACCATTGTCACAAAGGTACTACAACATGTTTATGCACAGAGGGCAAAAAATTTGAATCTGTACAGCTGAAGTCAGGCGTTAATTAAGTGAATGCAGAATGTGACATGGCTCACATCATCACTACAACTATGAAGCAAGTTGCTAGTGTGACAGGTAAGAGTCAGTGCTCCTCCCCACACTGTTGCTTGAAGCATAGGACTTTCAAGGGAAATCCCTCTGCTCCCTGTCAATGTTAACATTTTACAAGCAGGAGGAATGGGTCAGCTACAAGCTGCACTGGAAGATGGACTACTACTCCATCCATCCACATGTTTGAGGCCGTTGAAGTTGCTGACGAGGGCCCGGATAGCTTGAAACGTGGCCCTCTATCATTGAAATTGCTCTGCCATGGCTCAGTCACACACAGCTACACTACTAGACAACTATTTTGCATAGAAACAGGTACGGACACCAATTATCCACTGTCTGAACTTCCAGTCAACTTGCAACTAAACAACAAATCACTCACACTACAAGGAATTGTTGCCTTCGTATCAGGGCCATCGAGGGATTCCCTTGGTCACTATGTGGCCTACTACAGAAGATCCTCCTTGATCTGGGAGAAATATGATGACCTTCCTTGTCAGGTCACTAAAGGTTCTGAATTTATTTTTTTAATTTTGCTGCTGTTATTGTGAGGTTACCACATCACTAACCCTCAGGAAATGTCATGTTTGCTGTCATCTCTTCAAATAAACATGACATGAAAAAGCAATATCCCGTTTCAAATGATTATTTAATAATTTAAATGGATTAGGTTAAGTGTGGTTTCTTCAGAGAGCACATCTAATTGCACAAACTGGCACAAATCGAGCGCAAACGAACGACACCAGTTAGGGACGATTTAGATAACAATGGGGTTCAAAGCTGTGTCATTCCTTTAGCAAAATACTGTAGCGACCAGGGGAGGCGGTCACTCCGACTGTCAGCGGCTCCGTGTTGGGGGAGCACAGGGACTCATGGGACTGTTGGTGTAGAGTTGATTTTGTTATTTTTTTTGTGTATTCGGGTGTGCGGTTCATGTTGGGATATATTGTTGTTTGGGGGTTTGACTCGGACTGGGTAGAAGACTGTTACTGACTGACTGACCTTAGGACCGTGACTTCGACTGACGTCGCTAGTTACAATACCGGGGGGGACATCGTTGTGTTGTCTGTTCTGACTGGTGTTAATGAAAGAGCACCTCCAGGGTTGTGGGGTGTATGGGGCACGGGAGTTGCAATTAAAAAGACATCTCTGCCTCTCGACTCATTCTCCCCCACCGGCTCGCCACAATAATGTTTTATTTCTAAATTACTAAAACAGCACAAATGTTTCTTTTAATGGCACAAACCAAGAACAAGCAAACAAAGACAAGTTTTGAATGATATGGACGATAATGGAGTGCAGAGTTGGTGTCATTCCTTGGGCAAAATGTTGTTTTATAGCGAAAATACTAAAAGAGCACAAATGTTTCTTTTAACGGCACAATTGGGCACAAACCACGCACAGACAAACAAGACCAGTTTTGGATGATTTGGATGATAATGGGGTGCAGGGTGACTTCACAGCCTATAAAATATAATGCTTAATATCTCAAAAAATATTACGGCACAAACAATAGTTTTTCCTGCACAAATCAGCACAAACTCAGCACAAGTGAATGATAATATTTCTGTTCATGTTCTGATTAAATAGGGTGCCAACTTCATGGAGGTTCTTGTATGGATAGAATCCGTATATTCAAATGTGGTCGAACCGGGGCGACACAGTGGTGCAGTGATTAGCGCGGTCACCTCCCAGCAAAAAGGTCCTGGGTTCGAGTCCCGGGGTAGTCCAACCTTGGGGGTCGTCCCAGGTCATCCTGTGTGGAGTTTGCATGTTCTCCCCGTGTCTGCGTGCGTTTCTTCCGGGAGCTCCGGTTTCCTCCCACAGTCCAAAGACATGTACGTATGTCAGGTGAATCGGCCGTACTAAATTGTCCCTAGGTGTGAATGTGTGCGCGCGTGTGTGTGTGTGTGTGTGTGTGTGTGTGTGTGTACGTACAGAGGTGCACATAACTGATGTGCATACGTGGTCAAAATAAATGATGTGCAGCAGATAATAGGAAAAGAGGCGCTTTTGTGTAACATTTTAGGGACACACTTACTGAAACAACAGGCTTGTCTCCATATATCACGGGTAAGAAAGTCATTATGAGACGTGTCAATTTTAATAATCCGTTGTTAATCGTGCAACTTTTAGCCTTCGTTCTTGATTAAGTGGATGCGGTTTTTCCCCAAGTTTGCAAGGTTAATTGTTAAACCTTGAGCTTCAGCAAATAGTTAGCTTACATTACAACTAGCTTAACGTTAAATTTTTTCTCTGGTTTTGGGATTTTCGTCCATTCATCAAATTGTCCAAGAAGCAAGCTATATATTAAGTAATTACTTTGGTGTTGCAACACCTCCAAAGAAATTCCAGACTGAACCTGTACAAAAAAACGTGTATTCGCAGAAATGCGGCTGCAGGAAGTAGCCTGGCTTCAAACATTTGACAACCTCACAGAGATGTGGTGTAAAATATGCTGTGAAAATCCCAATCTCATTAATAAAAGCAGCACCTTTTATATAGGGACAAAAAATTTCAGTCATCCAGCCTTTGAAAAGCACGAGAAGAGTAAAGAGCACATGAACATAGTGCAAACTATTGATAACAGGTGCAGCCAGGTTCAGAAATCCACCTGCCCTCTTGACACGTGGCGGGACAAACTGAATGAATAACAGTGTCAAACACTGTAATATTTTTCTGTTGGCCTTTCACAAAGCGAAACATGCATGCCTGATGCCTTCATATGAGGAGGATATTGTGCTTTTCAAGACGCTTGGCGTTAATGTTGGGAGTTCATATCATTCATGAGAAGGGGGGACCTGCATCATGCAAGGCATCACACAGACAATCAGTTTAGAATTGAGTGAAAAAGGGAAGGCGGCTGAATTTTGGGGCATGCTCTTTGATGGATCAGAAGACACAACGCAAGCGGAGCAGGAAATTGTGTACATTGTATCTGTGTAGCTATGGAGAGTTTACCTCAGATTTCCTTGGATTAATTAATTTGGGTGTGAACCGAGCAGCACAGGACACAGTGAACAGACTGGAGCAGCTCTTCCATACTTTAGGGATCAGTAGAAGATGGAGTTGATCTCTGTGTGTACAGACGTAGCAGCAGTCAATGTTGGAGTTGACAATTGGGTCGTTCCTAAATTGCGTCAGATGGTGGCAATTGGGGATTCCCTTGTGCATATTCTGTGTTCTGTCCACACCCTCGAGAACTCCACAAAGTCAGCTGATCGCATGGTACCATAATGTGAGACTTTGATTGCTCCGTTGTCAAGTTGCTGAGCTTTTATTTACAGAGAGGGGGCGCAAAAAGAACAGAACAACTAAAGAAGAGAATGTGATGAGAATGGCATTGCCTTTGTGAAACTAGGAAAGTTTCACAACATCAGATGGTCTGCATGGAGGTTTGACACTGGAAACATCTTACAGCTGACCTCCCTCAAGGTTCCAGCAAGATAAATTGACTATTGGTGAATGCAAAGATGAGCTCATGGTAGCTGCTGGACAGCTGACACTATTGCTTTACAGTGAAGGCAAGTACAAGAAAGAGACTGTTTCAAATGCTGATGCAGACAGAGACAAGGTTGATGTATTGAGAGGTCTAATTCATGAGCTTGAAAGCAGATATGAATCCCTTAATTAATCTACTACCCCTTTCGGCTGCTCCCATTAAGGGTCGCCACAGCGGATCATCCGTGTCCATCTCTTCCTGTCCTCTGCATCTTCCTCTGTCACACCAGCCACCTGCATGTCCTCCCTCACCACATCCATAAACCTCCTCTTTGGCCTTCTTCTCCTCTTCCCTGGCAGCTCCATATTCAGCATCCTTCTCCAAATATACCCAGCATCTCTCCGCCACACATGTCCAAGGCATCTCAATCTTGCCTCTCTTGCTTTGTCTCCAAACCGTCCAACCTGAGCTGTCCCTCTAATATAATTGTTCCTAATCCTGTCCTTCGTCACTCCCAATGAAAATCTTAGCATCTTTTACTCTGCCCACTCCAGCTCCGCCTCCTGTCTTTTCATCAGTGGTACTGTCTCCAAACCATATAACATAGCTGGTTTCACAGCCATCTTGTAAACCTTTCCTTTAAATCTTGCTGGTACCCTTAAGTCATGTGATCAATTAAATCATGCGATCGATTTTTAATTTTTGATCCTTCAACTTGGCCTCAAGAAATGCAAGACCGCCGCAGCTTTGGCAACAACACTTACTAATCTCCTCCAGAAATATGAGGCCAGCTTGTCTGTTGACAGAGACTCCACTGTAAGAGAATGGATGCATTTAAAACAAAACAGGAAAATGTTTGGCAGCCTCCTCTGTGTATGACATGGTCAACACAGTGAAGATAAGTAATGCAGATAGTTATGCCAACTTTCATAAAGTCCTTCTGTTGTCCCTTACACTGCCCTTGAGCAGTGCTGCATGTGAGAGGGGATTTTCACATCTCTATATAATAAAAAGCAGGCACAGATCCCACCTGTCAGACTCTCGCCACTCATCCCTGATGCACAGAGACCTTTGACCCAAAGCCAGCTGTTGACTTAGGGATGCAAACAGCTAATCACAGACTCAACCAGGGAGAAGTAGGCCTACATCTTCATGTGCCATGTTTGACAGAGAGGAAGACAGTGAGGAGAGCAGTCGGGGGTAGTGATGATGACAGCTTGTAGGATAACCGTGTCGCGTAAAGACTGAGTACCAGGCAATATCTCCAGGTGCTCCCTTGAGAACCAGACCAAAAAGGTTATGTGCACCCTACCCATATTAATTTGCACCTACATATTACAAATGACCAAGCAGGTCGAGGCATTTATTGTTCATTTCACCCAGCTAAATCTAGTAAGAAAATGCATCATTTTACTGTAATGCAGTCCTTAAGACAAGGGAATGACAACATTTGTTATTTCAGGATATTCTTCTTCTTATTCTTTCGGCTTGTTCCCTGTTTCTCAGGGGTCACCACAGCGGGTTTTTCCCTCTATAACTTTCTGCCTGACGCCTCCCTCTCCCACAGCCCAACCCTCCTCATGTCCTCCTCTGTCTGGTCTCGCCATCTTTTTCTTGGTCTTCCTCTTTTTCTTTTGTTTCCAGGTCCAGTATCTTCTTACCTATATAGTCTGTGCTTCCTCTCTGTACATGTCCAAACCATTTCAATCTTGTCTCTCTAAACTTCCCATCCATTTGTCTGATCTTGAACATAGCTCTCACTTCTTCATTTCTCTCCCAGTCTTTTCTAGTCAATCCCAAGAACCAACACAGCATGTTCATCTCTGCTACCTGTCATGTAGATTCTAGCCTCTCTGTTGTTGTCACTGCTTCCATACCATAGAGCATGGCAGGCCTGACCATTGATTTGTATACTTTCACCTCAACAGCATTTTTTGCCACAAAGTACTCCACCTACCTTTCTCCATGAATTCCACCCAGATTGTGTCCTTTTCTTGACTACCTTCTTACCACCACCTTCTGTCTGTATTGTCGATCCTAAGTACTTGAATTTGTTAACTTCTGGGAAATCTTCTCCTCCTAAGGTCAATCCTGGACTTTCTACTTGCTTATTTATACGGTACTCTTTTGTAGTCTTTGTTCTGCTGATCTTGTCCTCTAATCTCTAGCACGTCTCTCCAGTTTTCAAGATCTCTCTCCAACCTTTCCTTGTCTTCATTTGCTAGCATGATGTCATCAGCAAACATCATGCTTCATGGTGGCTCTTTAAGATGTTCTTTGAGGCTGTCCATCAGTATCACAAACAGGAAAGGGCTCAACGCCGATCCTTGATGCAGGTCCTACCTTTACCTCAGACTCACTTGTTGTTCCCCACTGCACATTGAACTATGGTTTTACAGTCTTTGTACATGTCCTAAATTATGCTGATGTAATTTTCTGCCACTCTCTTCGCTCTCAGACAATACCACAACTCCTCTCCCGATACTCTGTCATATACCTTCTGGAAATCATTAAATACGCAGCGCAATTCTTTCTGTCCTTCAGTGTATTTTTCAGCTAAGTTCCTGAGTACAAATGTCACATCTGTGGTATTTCTTCCAGGTATGAATCCAAATTGTTCTTTCCCTATAGTCACTTCCTTCCTAAGTCTCCCTTTAATCACTCTCCATAACTTTATTGTGTGTCCCATCAATTTTATACCCTCTCTAGTTGTTGAAACTTTGAGCATCACCTTTTTTCTCGTAAATTGGTATCACTGTGCTCTTTCTCCATTCACCTGGCATTTTCCCAGTCTGTATTATGTTGTTGAGGAACTTTATCCCAATATTGCCTAAGTGTTTTCAGACTTCTGCTGGTATATTTTCCAGTCCCACAGCTTTTCCATTTTCAGTCGTTGCAACGCTTTTATTACCTCATCCCTTGTAATCTCTCCCACATCCTCTTCGTTCCTTGGTGGTTCATCTGCCCTTCTTTCTCTGTTATTTTCTTCATTCATTTGGTGACTGAAATAATCCTTCCATCTGTAAAATATCCTCATCTTTTGACAGTACTCTTCCATCTGCGTCCTTGATCAGTTTTACTTGTTCAACATCCTTGCTTGCTGTCTCTTGTTTGGCTATTCTATCTATCTATATCAACACGGATACAGGAAAAAAGATTTTAATGCATAGCAGTACAGGCCTGTTTCGTGCGTCTTGCACTCATCAGCTGCTAATGTTTTTTTCACAAAGGATCATACAGTTATGTTGCCCAGCGTCACACTCCTAATTTCGGTTGGATAGCAACCAATCAGAAGGGGAAACATTCAAATTATAACAGCCAATGGGGTAGGTACTTATAATGCACAGCAACCAATGGAGGGGTAGAAAACATTACAACCAATGGGACTGGGGTTTGTTTTGAAAAGCATTTAGGGGCCAGGGCACTGTTGAAATGGCGTACATGAAAAATATAACAAGGTAACTTATGTGAATTATATATTGGGGTGGTGTTGGGGCACAGTTGGGAGGACAGGTAGTTCAAAAACACCATATTTAAAAAACCCATATTGTTACAGCCACGAGTGTGTCCGTATAGTTGTTTTTTGTTCCCTCCTGTATGTAACCCACACTCTGACTACATTCAGATATCCGCCAGGTGCTCATCACCTAATCAACCGGTCAACGAATCATCCAATTTCCATCAGCTGTGCAGTCTCCCATTTAAACCCCCACATGTGTTCAGTTCACCGGCCAGCTAGTTTAGTTTGTGTGATGTAGCTACTTCGTGTTTGTAATGTCTGGCCCGTTTTCAGTTGTTTGCCTTTTTGACTTTTGAGTTATGTATAGCGTTTAGTTCTTTTGGGCAAGGGGATCAAGGTAAGATGCTCATGGGCAAACATCCCATCACGTAGCTTACCTCTGTTAGACACACTTTTTCTTTTAATGTTTGGTGCTTTTCAGCACTGTCAAGGGGGGGGGGGGTTACTTTTGTTAGTAGTTTATTGTTTTGGCAACCATTCGGTTCCCTTGTCCTGTCATGGTGTCAATAAATATTTATATTTAAACGTTTATGTCTCTGTGTTGCACCCTCACCTCACTGTTACCCAGTACACTAGTTGTTGCACCCTCTCCAGACCGAGGGTCGTAACAATATTTAAAATGGCATATTTAAAAAAAAAACATATTTAAAAAAGACTAATAAATGTCATATGTGTATCATCTAATGGGGGGAGAATAATAAAGGTGTTTTACTTATAGTTACTTATACTTATATATATATATATATATATATATATATATATATATATAATATATATAACTATATCTCCTCTCCTTCCTTTGTATCTAGTCTTTTGTACAGGTCCTTGTATGCTCTTGCACTTGCTATCACTGCTGCTCTCTTAGTTTCTTTCTAAGATTTCTTGTATTAATTCTTGTTGTGCTGATCCTCGTTTTTGCCCAGCTTCATTTTGGCCAACTTTTTCTTCTTTATGTAGTGCTGCACTACTTCCTCCCACCTCCAACTTAGCTGTCGCTTCTTTTTACCCTCTTGAGATTCTCCTAGCGCTCGCCTGCCTGCTTCCCTTAGTCCTTCTGCTGCTGTATTCCAGTCTAGTGGCAATCTATCTCCCAACAGCTCTCTAACCTTCACCCGAAAGCTTTCTCTACAAGATTCCTCTTTCAGCTTCCACCATTTAATCTTCCATGCTACTGGTCTTTGCACTTTTCTGAGTTTGCGTCTTGTCTTTATTTGGCATATCAGTGGTCTATGTTGATTTGTTACACGCTCACTTGATATTACTTTGCAATTTACAGTTCCCCTCAAGTGCTGCTTTCTGCATAAAATTTAGTCTATCTGCGTAATTCTGCCTCCATTTTTGTAGGTTACTGTCTGACTTTCCCTCTTTGAAATATGTATTAACTATAGCCATATCATTCCTTGTAGGAAAATCAACTGTCGACTCTCCCCACCTGCATTTCTCATTCCAAACCAGAATTTTCCCATGACATTCTCATCACCACCATTTCCTTTTTCCACTTGCCCATTCAAGTCTGCTCCAATGAAAACGCTTTCATCCCTTGGTATGCCTGCCATTACATTGTCCAGTTGTCTCCAGAAATGAACCTTTTTATCCTCATCGCAACCCACCTGTGGTGCATATGAACTTATATTTGTCAGATGTCCATACAAATCCAACCTCATCCAAACCAGCCTTTCCAATTCTGTCTTAACTATGACTGACTTTCTGTTGTCGCTCTCTGTTTAGGATTACTCCCACACCATTCCTTTTACTGTCTGTCCCATGGTAGTATGTCTTATAATTTCCTCCAATTCCATTTTGTCTCCTGAACACACATTTACTTCTGTTCTTCTCCTGTTCATCATGTCTGCTATTTCAAGATATTATGATAACCAAAATCCCTGACGATATCTATAGTCTATCACAACACTGATATCGCATCAATATATTACCTAGCTCTACTTGAAATATCAGTAAGGCTACATATACGCTAAAATGTGGAGATAAAGTCCAGGATTGCTGTATATGAGATGGTGGCGCGAATTCACATTTGCGGCGGCCTCACCCATTAGCGTCCCTGCAATGTCTTTGCCCATGTCCGGTCTAAGTTTTGTCTTCTGGCGCCGGATCAGCTGGGAGAGCAGGGCAGGCTAAGCTAGCTGCAAGCCCATTCAGACCGGCAGTTCCGATAACACCGAGGGTGGTCTGGCAGCGACCTTGCCTGGCGTTGACTGTGGTGTTTTTGATGTCGTCGTGAGGAGTGCGGGGAGGTGTGTCGAGGGTGTCTGGCTGGGAGAGTGGTGCTGGATCGGCTGGAAGAGCTTGGTCTGCTTCGTCCGATGGGCCTAGGGACCATGGCCCCTTCCTGGAGCTGCGCCTGAGGAAGAAACACCGAGGGCAGTCTGACAGGACGCGGAAGCGGGGCAGGCTAAGCTAACTGCTAGCCTATGCAGACCGGCAGTTCCGACAGTCATCTTGGCTTGCCTTGCGTTCATTCCCTTGGGCAGTGATTTTTAAAAAAAAAAAATTTTTAGTTTGGATATATGTGTTAGTTTGGGTATGTGTGTTCTTGTAGTTTTTGATGTGTTTTTGTCTTTGTGTTGTACTGCTGTGGGCTGGGGGAAACTGCATTTCATTTCATGTGCACAAGTGCATGAAGTGAAATGACAGTGTTCCTGATTCCTGATATCCTGCAGCTGTTAATAACTAATAACCTCTAGGGGTGTAAATCACAAGTTTTATCAATATATGATTTATTAATTCTTTGGACAACCATACGACCTTTGCTAATATCACAGTCTGCCACGATATGATTTCAATTAAGAGGCCTGGGATCGATATGAGACAATATCATATGCCTATTTCACACAATCAGTTAGATTTATATATGATTTAACAATTGTATTTCTGAGCTCGTCAAGACTTAGTTACGTTTGAATGAAACAATATCTATTCTTTTTAATAAAAAGAATAAAAACAGACCTGTTGTTCACTATAAAGTGCCATATTTCTCATGTTTAAGTGCAAATGTTTTTTATCAGTTAACTTGGAGCCCTTGATGACCTTTCAGTTATGAACATAAATCATGCACGTCTGTGCTTCATCACCTTGGATTTACAAGGTTCTATCTGCTCAGTGGTTTAGAGATATTGAGCTTTAACATTTTCACATCCCATGAGTATCTTAAAGATGAAGATACTATGGATCGATGTTTTCACTTTGCCTCAATGATATTGGATCGTTTATCATTGAATCAATGCATCGATCCAGATCGATGAATTGTTATACCCTCAGTAACCGCTTCCTGTTTTATTGCATTTAAGTTTCCTGCTCTATTTTTATGTAGATCGACGGGGACAAAGTGATCATCTCGGGTTCTGCTGATGCTCAACAGAAGGCCAGAGAGATGATTGAGGAGTTGCTAGCAGAGAAGTCCTCAGGTTTCTCCAATGGTATGTTTATAGAGCAAAAACTCTTGAAGATTTGCGTGCAAGCAAACCGTCCTGATAGATATTTTATATCACTGGAGAATTTTAGGACACTAGCTAGTCCAAAAATATATCTTAATCATAAACTTTTTTTCTTAAGTTTCTCATTGTAATAGTCAGGGTTGGTCTTTCCTGGGTGAAATGCTATGACAGTGTTTTACCTCTTCACCTTAGCAGCCAAGTGCAGAAAAAAGCAAGACAGGTAGTGGTAAGTTTTAAGTGGTACGGAGGTCGTTGTGGCGAACAAGCAGATATGGCAGAACAAGCTTGTAATAGACATTTAGCAACATTAAAAGCTTGCACCCTGTATCACCTTAGCTGGCAGTAAATTAAAGAGCCATTCCAATACTGTAGTCACTGGCTAAATGCTTTGAATATAGTATAAATTGATAAGACAAGCGTTTACTAGTGTTAAAATGGAATAAAGTAAACAGTTTCTTTCCATGGGCTGTCATTCAAATAAACACTTATCACTGTCAATAAATCCAACCATGTTGTATATACTGTACTGTACATTGTACATATACTGGTATGCTCTGTCATGTCCATCTACCTCAGGCATGTATGTAAGTAATCTCCTAACGTGTTTCAGCATCTCCGATTGTTCTCTGTTCTCTGCACCACTGCACTTTATCTAACCTCTTATTTCACCTGTATAAGTCAGTCCTTGTGTATATATCTGAAGATTGTTGTGTTGTAGTGTTGTTATTCTATGTCACGTACACAGAGAGCAACGAAACCGGAGTCACATTCCATGTAGCGCAAACCTACATGGCCAATAAACATGATTCTGATGAGAGACGGCATGGATTGGATGTTTAGCTGATAAAACATGCTGAGGAGGGGGCCGGTGGGGGCTATAAATGTAAAACAGAAACCTCTTGTTATCTAAAGGACGGAGTTATTGTAAGCGGTTCTTGATAATAAAGATTGCCTTTGTAGGTTGAGATTCAACTTAACTTGCAGATTAGCTCTGTCTAGGACACACTGGCATGCAAATTCCCTGTGTTGTATTCCAAGTCTGCCAACTGCACAGGCTAACAAATAAAAAAAACGTGTGCGGGTGGCGTAGCGGTCTATTCCATTGCCTACCAACACGGGGATCGCTGGGTCGAATCCTCGTGTTACCACTGGCTTGGTTGGGCATCCCTACAGACACAATTGGCCGTGTCTTTAGGGACACATGGCGGGCAGGCGTCCCTACAGACACATTGGCCGTGTCTGCAGATGGGAAGCCGGATGTGGGTATGTGTCCTTGTCTTGGAGCGCCTGTTGAAGGGGGGAGGGGGAACTGGAGGGAATAGTATGATCCTTCCACGCACTACGTCCCCCTGGTGAAACTCCTCACTGTCAGGTGAAAAGAAGCGGCTGGTGACTCCACATGTATCGGAGGAGGAATTTAGTAGTCTGCAGCCCGCCTCGGATCAGCAGAGGGGGTGGAGCAGTGACTGGGACGGCTCAGAAGAGTAGGGTAATTGGACGGTTACAATTGGGGAGAAAAGAGGGGGGTCCAAAAAAAATTTAACAATTGAAGACCACATTGAGTGTATGTGTACATTTAGTAATGGCGACTATTTTGTTGCGGTTCTTCCATAAAAATTAAAAAGTTGCAGCATCTTAATCACTTCTCAGGTTCTGTGAGGGATGGGAGCAACTCGGTCTGGTCTACAGCACAACGCCAAACTGCTCTAGATTTCCCAGCCCCTGCACCCATAGACTGGACCAAAGTACGGGAGGACAGGAAGAAGTATAAAGAGTTGAAATGGAAGGGTAAGGTCACATGTTTGGATTCAGGGATTCACTGGTAAAGTGGCAGTCTGAAAGATTTCCACTGTCTGTTGCTCAAAGTGAAAGATGGTGATCTGTTCTTTATGCCTCTCTCTGGTTGGTCTACCATAGAGGAAGTTCCACCTTATCCTCTCTTGTGGGTCAATCACTGCTTGCTGGTTAAGTACATGTCCATGTAGTGAAAAAGCATAGGCACAGGTTTCCAGAAGAGTTTCTCCACAGTCAGGCTGCCCTTTGGAAATTTTACTTTTGATTAGTGTAGTAATACTCAACACAGAAACATAGGATTGTTTTGAATGATTAAGCAATATTGTAAGGTTATTTCAAGGCCATTGGTTATAAAGGTTATAAATGTAGGTCAGGTGAACCGGCCATACTAAATTGTCCCTAGGTGGGTGTGTGTGTGTGTGTGTGTGTGTGTGTGTGTGTGTGTGTCAGCCCTGTGATGGACTGGCGGCCTGTCCAGGGTATCTCCCCACCTGCTGCCCAATGACTGCTGGGATAGGCTCCAGCATCCCTGCGATCCTCGGTAGAATAAGTGGCTTGGATAATGGATGGATGGTTATAAAGGTTTCGATTTCGTATTTGAGAGGAAAAAAATTCCCATCTTTTTATATCAAAAACTATAGTACCCATGAGCCTCAACAGCCGTTACCATAAGAATCTACTGCTGCTTAGCAAAATAAGGCACGTGTATGAACAAAGTTGGCCAGTTTTTAATATTTTGATCACCCAGTGTTGGTCTTTTATGTATTTCTTGCAAGGATAAATTTAAGAGAAATATAAGAATAGTGTTGCATCATGTCCGTCACTGTTTTCACTATAACAAAGTATCAGCCACCTTGGCCTAGTGGACCAAAAAAATAGTTTTATATTGCTGCATTTGCAAGCACATCTCATTGACTTTGAATTCATCTTAGACTCTGTTTTTCAGTCATCCCTTTTAGAAGCAGCCAGGAGCAGTGAGAGAAATGAGCCAGTAACCGTAGCGTTGCTTGTTTGAATCCCAGGATGGGCTGGGTAATCCTGGTTTGGACTAGACTGACAACCAGGTGTCTCCTTGTATTAGGGGTCCAGATGTAGCTGTTGTGTCCTTGGAAAAGGCATTTCACCACCAAACTGCCCAACTGCTCTGTTATTGATACTGTGCTGCTTCAACTGAAACCTGTGGACAATAAAATATAACTTTTGAGTTGCCATACAACATACTCCCTGCAAAACAGTTGTACCCTGACATCTTTTCACTCTTTGTAAATGCCTTAGATCTCCCACCTATGAAGAAGAAGTTCTACACTGAGGCGGAGAGTGTTGCAAAGCTAACCCCAGATGAAGTCCAGAAATGGAGGTAAACCTGGTAGCCTGTTACCTGATGCTTTTTTCCTGTTGAGTTTCCAAAAAAGGTGATTGTAGAAAAGTGACCATTCTGAGAATATACAACGTAAAATACAAATCAGAATTCTCTTAGAGTTTTGTAATGCTCAAATAGTTTTTGTTTTGTTTGTGTGGGGATGTAGTGGTTGGGAATAGCTGTTTTTGTCTATTTCCCACATAATTGTAAGTAGAACACAATTTACCTGCTTTTTTAAGGCTGACACAAATCGTTGATGTAAAGTCTCAGTATGCATTATAATAAATGCCATCAATCAGATAAAATCTTTATTATGATTGGTTTTTGAGGAAAACATTTTGTCAAAGCTTTAACATTTTTACACTACTGATTGTTTGCTTTTTATGGTGACTTTATTAAACTGTCAACTATTGAGCTCCCTTGCCACAAAATTCAAAGAAAACATTCTGAAGAATTGATAAACTACAAAGAAATGATTTTATGTTCTACATACAAAACTTGTTCAGACTGGTCATGTGAATTAAGTCAGGATTTATTATTAAATGCATTGCTCATTTTGCTGCTTTGTCCACAGGGGGCTGCAACATTTTAGTAGTTCTGTTTTGTGTAGTACTAACCTCTGTGTGCAATCGGAAGTGTTATTTTTTATTATTTTTTTACAAGATGATGCTGGTCACGTGGCTTGGGTCCTGGGCTGTTCTAGTGGTGTCTGGACACTGCTTGGCATCCTCCTCATCATATTCTTCATATAGTTTAGAAGTCCATTATAATTCTGTTTATCCTCTTACAATGTTGTATTGTGTAAACACAACATCCATTGCATGTTGTCTGTCTTGGGAGAGAGATCCTCCTCTGTTGCTCTCCTTGAGATTTCTTCCTATTTTTTTCTCCGTTTTTTTTTTTTTTTTTTTTTTTTTTTTAGTGAGTTGTTCGTTATCCGATGTGAGGGTCTAAGGACAGGATGTTGTGTTGCTGTAAAGCCCCCTGAGGCAAATTTGTAATTTGTGACATTGGGCTATATAAATAAAATTGACTTGACTTTCTTGGCCTTCACAACTGGCAGTTGGATTTAAATGTAACTTCTCCTTGCATTCACAGTGAGTTAACAATGATGATATGTCACACTGTTTTCTTTTTTATCCTCAGGAAGGAGAACAACAATATCTTTGTGGATGACATGATGGACGGGGCGAAGCGGCCCATTCCCAATCCCTGGTTTACCTTCCTGGAAGCCTTCCAGCTCTATCCTGATATCATGGAAAATATCAACCGGGTTGGTTTCAGCAAACCAACCCCCATCCAGGTGTGAGCCAGTCAGCACATTAAATGGGATACCCGCTTAAACAGGGAAAAATTGTTGATGGCTCTTTAACTATAGATGCATAGATATATATTCACAACCTTTCTCCCCATCCCAGTCTCAGGCGTGGCCAGTATTGATGAGTGGAGAGGATCTGATAGGCATTGCCCAGACAGGCACAGGAAAGACCCTGGCCTACCTGCTACCAGGAATCATTCACATGGACGGGCAGCCTGTGTAAGTGTAGGACCCTCCCCCTCTATACTCTCAGCTACATTTTAGGGATTTAGCTGTCAATCTTATCCTGAGCGATTGGCACAAGTCATGAATTCCACCCAAATGCTGGAGGAGTTAAGACAGGCACTTGGTGGTAGTAAACAGTTGCCAGATGGCTGGGCAACCACTGCAGAAATAGTGAGGGAGACAGCTAGGAAGGTACTTGGTGTGTCATCTGGACAGAGGAAGGAAGACAAGGAGACTTGGTGGATTGAGGAAGTACAGCAAAGTATACAGAGGAAGAGGTTGGCAAAGAAGAAGTAGGATAGTCAGAGAGATGAAGAAAGACAGGAGTACAAGGAGACACAGCATAAAGTGAAGAGAGAGGTAGAAAAGGACAAAATATATGGTGAGTTGTACGAGAGGTTAAACACTAAGGAAGGAGAAAAGGACTTGTACCAATTGGCTAGACAGAGGGACCGAGCTGGGAGGTGTGCAGCAGGTTAGGGTGATCAAGGATAGAGATGGAAATGTGCTGCCAAGTGAGGAGGGTGCGTTGAGAAGGTGGAAGGAGTACTTTGAGGAGCTGATGAATGAAGAAAAGGAGAGAGAAGGTTGGATGATGCGGGGATAGTGACTCAGGAAGTGCAGTGGATTAACAAGGAGGATGTGTGGGCGGCTATGAAGAGGACGAAGAGTGGAATGGCAGATGGTCCTGATGACATACCTGTGGAGGCATGGAGGTGTTTAGGAGAGATGGCAGTGGGTTTTAACTAGATTGTTTAACACAATCTTGGAAAGTGAGAGGATGCCTGAGGAGTGGAGAAGAAGCATACTGGTACAGATTTTCAAGAACAAGGGCGATGTGCAGAACTGTAGCAACGACAGAGGTATAAAGTTGATCAACCACAACATGAAGATATGGGAAAGAGTAGTAGAAGCTAGGTTAAGAGGAGAGGTGATGATCAGCGAGCAGCAGTATGGTTTCATGCCATGAAAGAGCACCACAGATGAATGAATGAGAGGGAGGACAGTGAAATGGTGAGGATACAAGGAGTAGAGGTGATGAAGGTGTATGAGTTTAAATACTTAAATACTGTCTAAAGTAGTGCAGGCAGGGTGGAGTGGGTGGAGAAGAGTGTCAGGAGTGATTTGTGACAGAGGGTACCAGCAAGAGTTAAAGGGAAGATTTACAAGATGATAGTGAGACCAGTTATGTTATATGGTTTGGAGACAGTGGCACTGACGAAAAGACAGGAGGTAGAGCTGGAGGTGGCAGAGATGAAGATAAGATTTTCATCGGGAGTGATGAAGAAGGACAGGATCAGGAACGAGTATATTAGAGGGACAGTTCAGGTTGGGCGGTTTGGAGACAAAGCAAGAGAGTCAAGATTGAGATGGTTTGGACGTGTGGAGGAGAGATGCTGGGTATATTGGGAGAAGGATGCTGAATATGGAGCTGCCAGGGAAGAGGAAAAGTGGAAGGCCAAAGAGGAGGTTTATGCATGTGGTGAGAGAGAACATGTAGGTGGCTGGTGTGACAGGAAGATGCAGAGGACAAGAAGAGATGGGTACAGATGACCCGCTGTGGCGACCCCTAACAGGAGCAGCCGAAATTAGTAGTAGTATTGGGACACTGGAAATGACAGCTTTATGGTCAGATACGATATATGCGTTGTAAACATCACTGGACTGCCACCCTGGGGAAATACACTTAGCACAGGGAGATGGACAACTGCAGCGCTGTCCAGGTTCAGGAAATGGCTCCCACTGCCAGCACTGATCTTACCCAATGTGCGATCCCTGAAAAATAAAATGGATTAACTTTGTTTTTAATACAAACCGACAGACACTATGGCGATTGCTCAGCCTTCTGCTTTACCGAGACATGGCTGGATCAGTCGGTCCCTGATCAAGCGGTAACCCCCCCCCCCCACCTGGCTTCATTATCTTCAGAGCCAACAGGTCAGTCAAACTATCCTGCAAATCAAAAGGGGGGGGGGGTTATCCTCATCGTCAATCAGCACTGGTATAACAACTCAACAATCCTTCTTTGGTACTGCTCTCCTGATCTTGAATTCATCAGTTTGAAATGCAGACCATATTACCGCCCGAGAGCATTTGCTTTAATTGTGTTAGTTGGCTTTTACGTTCGACCACAAGCTAACGCTAATACAGCCATTAACAAACTTTCGCTCTTATCTCCTCTATTGAAAACTGCAACCTTGATACGTCTGTCATTGTGCTAGGTGATTTCAACCGTACGAACCTGTCCCTCAGTCTCCCCAACTACAAGCAACAAGTCACTTGCCATAGTAGAGAAAACAAAACATTGGATCACTGCTACGTCTTCATTCTGGATGCTTACTGTGTATTCCTGTGGGCTCCACTGGGAAAGTCCGATCGCGCTGTGTTACGCCTCATACCAAAATACAGGCAAAAGCTTAAATCCTTCAAGAAACATCCAAATCTGTCAGGTCCTGGTCTATGGATGCCATTGAAATACTTCGAGGGTTCATCGAATACACTAATTAGAATATATTTAGCGCAGCTTGCGACTCCCTCTCTGAACTCACTGAAACAGTGATGTCATACATAAATTTCTGCGAGGAAATGTGCATCCCTACTGAAACAGTGACATTCTATGTCAGTAGAAAACCTGGATCTCCAAAGAATTACACCTCCTACGTAAAGAAAAGAACTAGGTGTACAAAAATGGAGACGGATCAATACAGAGCAGCCAAATATACGTTGTGTGCTGCAATAAGGAAAGCGCAGTCCAGCTATACAGCAAAATAGGAACTGCTCATCCATAAACTCCAGATCAATATGGAAAAAAACTTAAGGACATGACGGATTACAAAAAACACCCCTGGTCCCCTTCAGATAATGACCCTAACCTCCTAGATAAATGAAACAAGTTTTATGCAAGGTTTGAGAAACCTGTTTCACCAGCCACCCCCCCTACTCCGACTCCAATGCCACCCTTCTGCATCCAGGGGGACGAGGTGAGCGCTACATTCAAGAAGCTGAACATCAAGAAAGCAGCAGTGCCAGACAAGGTCAGTCCTGCTTTGCCAAGCCACTGTGCAGCCCAATTGACCCCAGTATTTACTACCATATTTAATGTTTCTCTAAACCAACGTACAGTCCCACAGTGCTTCAAACTTTCTAACCATCATTCCTTTGCCAAAGTCCTTAAAGATCAGCTGCCTCAATGACTTCAGACTAGTTGCCCTAACATCTGTGGCCATGAAAGCATTTGAGCGTATTGTGGCAGGATGAGGAAAAACACAGGAGACGAAGGCGAGTTTGAACTTTATTCCTCAGCTCCAAAACCAAACTCAAACAGGAACAACCTTGCACCAGAGAGCCCGGGAACGTAAACCACACCCCCAGCTCACAGCCCTGCTGGGTGAGAGGCATAGCCCCTAGTGTCCACCACACAGCGTCCCCCCGAACACCCAGAAGGGACTCCTGGACAGAAAATCAGTTTCTCACTGGATGCTTAAGCAGCCTGCCATAACGGCTGCGCCGTCCCTCAGCCGAAACAGTAGGTGAAACACAGTCCAATGCCGGCTGAGAAGCAGAATGCTGAACCTGTGAAGACACTGCCGGGGGTCCTGGAAGGAGGGCGACCCGGCCGGGGAACCTGGGCCGGAAACACAACTTCGCCTGCCACCCTGTGCGCCGATTTAAGCCTATCAAGCGTGACACGCTCCCTACACACACCCATATCCAGCACAAAACCCGTAGGACCTGTCTCAAGAACCCGAAATGGGCCATCGTATGGGGGTTGGAGGGGCGAGCGGTGAGCATCATGCCGTACAAAAACAAAATGAGCCGACATGAGCTCCGCAGGCACGAACGACCGCGGAAAACAGTGGTGAATGGGGCCTGGAACCCGAGTGCTGTCGGACAAACAAGGATAAACGGCCGGACGGGGTCGAGGAGCGGAACTCCCAGGCAAAAATTCCCCAGGGACGCGGAGCGGCTGACCGAGCACCAGCTCGGTGGGCGAAGCATCAAGGTCCTCCTTAGAAGCCGAACGCAACCCGAGCATAACCCAAGGTAAACGATCCACCCAGTTACCATCCGAGAGCGCAGCGCTGCCTTGAGCAACCGGTGAAAACGTTCATACAAGCCGTTAGCCTGAGGTTGATACGCGGTAGTGCGGTGTACCTGCACACCCAAAAATCGCGCAAGTGCCGACCAGAGCTCTGACACGAACTGGGGCCCCCTGTCTGAGGTGATATCTGACGGAGTGCCGAAACGGGCGACCCAGGAGGAAAGAAACGCGCGTGCAACGTCCGAGGATGTTGTGGAGGACAGAGGGACAGCCTCTGGCCACCTGGTGGTCTGATCTACCATTGTGAGCAGGTGCGTAAAACCCTGTGAAGAAGGTAGAGGGCCCACCGGGTTCACATGCACGGGGTCGAAACGTCTGGCCGGGATCGGAAACGGTTCGAGGGGCGACTTAGTGTGCTGGTGGACCTTAGCTTGCTGGCACGCCACACATGCAGCCGCCCACCCCTTGACGTCCTTGCGGAGGCCAGGCCAGACGAACTTGGAACCGACCAACTTCACCGACGCCCGAACTCCAGGGTGCGAGAGGGAGTGAATCGATTTGAAAACTCGACAGCGCCAGACCACTGGAACAACAGGGTGGGGACGGCCGGTGGAGACATCGCATAGGAGGGCAGGACTGCCTTCCTGCATCACAGCATCCTCTAGCTTGAGGCCGGTACGCGTCGACCTAAGGGCAAGGACGTCCAGGTCACTGGGCTGGTCGGCAGCCATTGCGGAGAAACCTACACCGAGGTGCACAGGACACACAAGCACATGCGACAGACAATCGGCAACAGGGTTGGACTTCCCGGCCACATGCTGAATGTCCGTTGTGAACTCAGAGATGGCCGCCAGGTAGTGCTGCTGACGAGCAGACCACGGCCCAGTCACCTTGGACGTGGCGAAAGTCAGCGGTTTATGATCCACATAAGCTGTGAATGAGCGACCCTCCAGCAGGAAGCGGAAATGGCAGGTTGCAAGGTGCAGTGCCAGCAACTCCCGGTCAAAAACTCTGTACTTGCGCTCGCTATCCCGCAGTTTGCAGCTAAAAAATGCGAGTGTCTGCCACGCATTCGCCACACGCTGTTCAACCACAGCCCCCACGGCTATGTCAGACGCATCGGTTGTTAAAGCTATGGACGCCATGGGTGTGGGATGGGCGAGGAGGGCAGCGTTAGCCAGGGCGCACTTAGCTCCGTCAAAGGCCTGGACCCATTCGGCAGTCGAGTTGACAGGGTCGTTAGCCTTCTTAAGCCGCAGAGCTTCATAAAGTGGCTGAAGGAGGTGGGCAGCGCAAGGGAGGAAACGGTTATAAAAATTCACCATGCCCAAGAATTCCTGCAATGCCATAACAGAGACTGGGCGGGGAAATTCCGCCACCGCTTGCACCTTAGAAGGCAACGGGACCGCACCTTGCGGCGAAATGCGGTGACCCAAGAAGTCAATCACCGGCAGTCCAAACTGACACTTGGCTGGGTTGACTATCAGGCCGTGTTCGTCCAGACGACGGAAAACCTATTTCAAGTGCGCCAGTTGCTCTTCAGCTGACGGACTGGCCACTAATATGTCGAGATAAACGAACACGAAAGCAAGGTCACGCAACACCGAGTCCATCAGCCTCTGAAAGGTTTGCGCTGCCCTCTTCAAGCCAAAAGGAATGCGCATGAACTCAAAAAGCCCAAATGGGGTGATCACTGCGGTCTTGGGCACGTCCTCTGCGCGCATGGGAACCTGATGATAGCCGCGCACCAGGTCCACCTTAGAGAAAATAGTGGTACCTGCCAGGCGTATGGAAAAGTCATGTATGTGTGGGATGGGATAGCGGTCATTGACGGTGACGTTGTTCAGGCGGCAAAAGTCGCCGCAAGGCCGCCACGCCCCATCCGCCTTGGGCACCATGTGAAGCGGCGAGGCCCACGGGCTGTTGGAACGCCTCACTATATCCAGACACTCCATGGTGGCAAACTCCTCCTTAGCTGTAGCCCATTTTACTGTGCCGAGGCGCCGCGCGCACAAAAACTGGCGGTCCCACAGTGGGAATGAAGTGTTCTACCCCGTGTTTAGTAACCGTGGTGGAAAAGGCAGGTGTAGTCACCGAAAATCTGCCAGCAAATGTTACAAAACTTCACCTAATGCTAAAAAGTTAGCGTGTGTTAACGGCCCGGCTCCCCCTGTCTTGCACGGAACAGTGGCGAAAGACACGGCATCAATTAAACGGCGGTTTGCAACATCAACAATCAGACCATTAGCACACAGAAACTCCGCGACGATAATAGGAACAGTAATTGCGGCGACTACAAAGTCCCACTCGAAATGGCGCCCGTGGAAACAAACAGACACCAACCTTGTGCCAAACGTCGCAATGGACGAACCGTTAGCTGCACTTAACTGTGGGCCGCCGCCTTCGGCTGACATGTCTGTGCTAGCAGGAGGGAATAGGCTCTTTTGCGAGCCGGAGCCAGAAACCGTCTTCCTGACATCGTGTCCTTAATGAAGAGCAGCTCACTACGTCCACCAGCGCCCACATCTGTTA
Source organism: Lampris incognitus (assembly GCF_029633865.1). Lineage (NCBI taxonomy): Eukaryota > Metazoa > Chordata > Actinopteri > Lampriformes > Lampridae > Lampris > Lampris incognitus. The sequence continues at coordinate 2,337,538 of NC_079223.1, forward strand.
CTGAGCGCTGGCCCTGGAGTTTCCCGGCGCCTCAAACGTGCACGGAGGGACGCAGCGCCTCGCCTTGCCGCCGAACCGCTGGTGGAAGAAACAGAGGCCTCTCCCGCGCCGTCTCCGGGCAGTCACTCCAGCCACCACTGCCGGGTCCGCGTCCTCCGACGCTGGCTGCAGAGGCTCCGATGCCACACTCTGAACAGAGAACCGTCTGGTAGCCAGCAGGACCCGATCGGCCTCCTCAGCCAAACCTCGGCAGTCACCAGCGGCCAGACACGGGGAGTTAGCCAAAGCCGCGCGCACAGGAGACGGGAGCTGGCGCAGGAAAACGTGCGGGAAAAGGAACACACCTTCGTCCGAGCTTAGCAACGACAGCATATTGTCCATGAGATCCACAGCCGTCCCGTCGCCCATACCGGATAGGGAAAGGATCCTATCTGCCCTCTCTGCGGCAGATAGGCTGTACCTCCGGATCAGAAGATGTTTGAGGGCGATGTATTTACCATGTTGCGGGGGGGGGCCGCAACAGCTGCATTGCACGGCGTGTGGACTGCTGGAGTCGTCCGCGGAGATTCCACGCAGGTGGAACAGCGCCTCAACATGCTGGAACCACGAAGCCGGGTCGCTCTGCCAGAACTCTGGGAGCTTCACAGCCGCAGCGAGAACGGCCGGCTGTGAGAGTTGGGGCGGTGTGGCCGCAGTGGATTCACACTCTTCTTCTGCTCCAAACATGTTCAATTCGGGGTCACCAATATGGCAGGATGAGGAAAAACACAGGAGACGAAGGCGAGTTTGAACTTTATTCCTCAGCTCCAAAACCAAACTCAAAAAGTTACAACCTTGCACCAGAGAGCCTGGGAACGTAAACCACACCCCCAGCTCACAGCCCTGCTGGGTGAGAGGCATAGCCCCTAGTGTCCACCACAGTATCATTCTTTCATGAAATCCTACACCTCCCCAATGATGGACCCAGTCAGGATGCCGAGAGCATCTTGACTGGATGCATCACTGCCTGGCATGGGAGCTGAACTGCCCACAACCGCAAAACACTGCAGAGGGTTGTGCGGACGACCCAGGACATCAGTGGATGCGAGTTTCGCCCCATCCAGAACATATACAATGGACGCTGTGTCAACAAAGTCCGTAGGATTATCAAGTACCCCAGCCACCCCAACTACGGACTGTTCCAGCTGCTACCGTAAGGCAAGCGGAGGCGAGCGGTACCGCAGCCTTAAAGCCTGGACGAGTAGGCTCCAGAACAGCTTCTTCCACCAAGCAACCAGGCCTTTGAACAAAGAACATTAAAAGACACTAAGCCTGGTGCCGGACTGATGGTACTGACCTGTGGTCTTCAGCGGATCGTTGGTTTATACACACACACACACACACACATACACATAGAGGTAGCTTGGCATGCACAGACACGCACAGATATGCAGACAATTACACACACGCGTGTGCATTTATTGGGACTGGGCCTACACACACACACAGCACCGTACATACATCAAACACTATTATTGTTGCTGTTTTTTTGTTCAGTTACTATTGTTGCTGCAGGGTTGAGGAGCCAAAACTCAAGAATTTTACTCTCTTATACTTCTATAATGAGACGTAACAAATAAAGAATCTTAACTCTTGAATATCAATTTGCCGATCAGGCCAACTGATCTGTTGCGGATGCATTCAGCATGGCACGCCACCATGTCCTGCAACATCTGGAATCACCAAACACCTACACATGCATCCTGTTCATAGACTCTTGTTCCGCCTTTAATTCCATCAACCCACTCAAACTCTTTCACATAAACACTTACCCAACTATATACCCCTGGATTTGGAGATTCCTGTGGAACAGACCACATAATAACCTAATCTCATACCCTCTCACCCCCACTACAGGAGCTCCTCAGGGCTGTTCTCTCTCCCCATGGCACTTCTCACTTTACACCAGCCACCCAACGTCCATGGACAGCTGTATGAAAATAATAAAATATGCAGATGACACAACCATTGTAGGCCTCATCTCTAACAATGATGAAACCCAGTACCGCGTATAAGTGGACCAAGCTGTCAAACAATGACCTCCTGCTTAATACAGCCAAAGCCCAGGAATTCATTGCTGACCGCTGATGCATGCCGAATCCCAAAATACCCATACAAATAGACGGAGAGCCCATCACCGCCACTGATTCTTAAGTTCTGAACACATAATTGCTATACTCGACAACGACTTTACTTCCTTAGGCAGCTTGAAAAATACTGGATCAAGCATTAACTTCTCATTCTGTTCTTCTCAGCCATCATCAAGTCTAACATCGCATTCTTATATTACAGTATGTTATGGCAGTATGGACACCCAAGCACGGAAAAAACTACAGTGGATTGTCAAGGCATCCAAAATCATAGGCAATCCACTCCCCTCAGTTGAATCTCTCTAAACTCACCAGACTGTAAAGCGAACAAAGATCATCTCTGACCCCTCACATCCTGCTCAACACACTAATCCAATCTTCAGGAAGTTGCTCCAGGTCGCTATCCCCTAAGACTAACTGATTCACAAAGTTTTTTTCCCCCCTAGTTATCAGGACTCTGAATTCCTCCCTATAGTCCCCTCCTCACACAGTGCAAGCATACGTATGCCTATGCATATGTACCATTCACCTATTTTATGTGGTTCTGTGTAATATGTTCTGTATCACTGAATTGTTTCGTAATAATATGTGGAGTGTCTGCTGTTGTCCATGTATGTATTGTGCTGCAGAGTTTTTGCATATTGTACCAAAAAACAGTTCCACCGGCCTTAGTCGTGTGGCTAATAAACGTATTTATTTTTCTATAGTTATATATATATATATATATATATATATATAAAATCTGTATATTTATACATTTATTATTTATATGTAATTATATTTATTTTTCTATATATGTTGTATAATGCACATATTTTTACATATTTTTTCTCTTATAATTTCACTTATGCTTATATATCCCCCCCCCCCCCCCAGCAGAGTGTGAGCAACTGTAACTTGACCCAGTTTCCCCTCGGGATCAATAAAGTATTTGTGATTATGTTGATAGTTCTTTTTAGCCATGCAAAACCTGGGTTTGAAATGGGTGTTCTTCAAAATGTCTTTTCAGGCAGTCATGTCAAACTGAGGTGTGGAATATTTGTAGGAGTATAATGGAAAGAGATTTTAATATGGTGTGTGGTTGTTAGAGAAGAAGAGTTTTTTGGTGGATTTGTGGAGGGGAGCACTTTTGTTGTGATTGGGGAAGGAGGGAGGGTGATATTGGATTTTGGTTAAACGGTATACTGTGTGTGGTGTATGTGTATTTTTTGTTTGATTTCTTTGATTTGGTGGGGGGGGGGGGGTCTGTAGACCTCACTATTTTCTGTTTTGTCTACCTGTGTTGTAATTTTTTATTCTTGTCCTCTTAGATTCTGTAGAGTTCCGTGGGTTTGTGAAATGTTTTATTTCCCTATTGGTTTGGTATATGTGTATTGCATTTTTTAATGTTTTTTCTATAGAATAAAAGAAAAAAAAAGCTGCAAATAGATCGTTACCTTTTGAAATAACTACAACATCTTGGCCATGGAGAGAACACTGGCATTCATTGAAACTTTGTTTTTCAAAAATACAATTAACCTTTCATGTTATGCATTTATTTCATCCTTTTTTCTTTAAAATTTTTAGTTAATGTTTTAGATTTTAAAAAAAAGAAGCTGCATAACAGGTTCTGTTCAATTGTTTATAACAGGGTGAAATAGATTTTTAAAGCAGTTATTCCTTCTCACTTAGAAAACCCATCCAAAGGCAACATCTTTCCCATTCTGCCACAATGGTTTACTCTAGTCGTTGTCTTTATCTTGCTCTTTTTTCTCTATTTTTTTTTTCTCTTCCCTACTCTCTCTGTCAGACTCAGGGAAGAGCGTGGTGGTCCAGGGATGTTGGTGCTGACTCCAACCAGAGAACTGGCCCTGCAGATTGAAGCTGAGTGCAACAAGTACACCTTCAAGAATTTTAAGAGGTGCTTCCTGTTTATTTATGTATTAGCAAACTATTCAGGGGCATTCCCAGTCATGATCAATGTAATGTCAGTCGGATACTAAGGCCGGATTCAGACAGGAGGCGGAAGCATCTCGAAGCATAAATTTACATGCGTGTAGGAGCTTGGCTGTTCACACCATAAGCGCATTTCTCCATGCCGGTTACACGCGAATCCTCATTCTCTCTAGATTAAATGTACAAAAGAAATTTTCTCTCTCGCTCTTTGTTTCTCTCTCTCTTTCTCTCTCTGTCTTATCTCTGTCTGCACACGTGTGTTTCTGCTCGTCTGTCTGACTCTTTCAGGAGAACAGCAGGGAGAGGGGCAGGAAAATGAAAAGGGTTGGCAAGCAAGGGATGCATATTTCATCATTTATCAGAATCAGATCATTTACCTTTGTTACTCTGTGCCCTGTTCTGGTGCACTGCTCATCACTTCCAGCTGTTTCCGCCTTCCACCTTTGTGAGAATTGGCTTCATGAGATCGATAACTGCTGTTTATTCTCTTACTATCACTTTTCTATATTCTGCCCTAACCTCTTCATTTGTTATACTGATTTAGCTATTTTCTGTGCTTAGTTTACTTATTACTAGATTCTCCAGTTTTCTTTCTCAAATGACTCGTTTTATTAGGCAGTCTCTAATTCTTAATTTTTTACTTTGAGCTTAGCAGTTGGCTCTTGCATTTGCAGTCAAAGCAGCCTTGTTAAAACGATGGTTGGTGGGGATTATTCCGCAGTTACAGATAGGATGTCTCTACTAGAGAAACATGTCCGTGATTTAGAGTAGCTTCTGTCAGCTAGGATTATGTTAGACGGGATGGGCACTTGAGGTAGTCTTCGCCCCAGGCCTGACAGCAGACATAACATTACGGTCATTTAGCCGACGCTTTTATCCAAAGCGACTTACAATAAGTGCAATTAATGTAAGAAATCAGGAGAACTACTAGTCACCAGAGGTCATAAGTGCATCTAAACAAGCAACTAAGAGCAAAACCAGTGCTAAAGTAAAAGTGCAAGAAAGAGATTTTTTTTTTTAATGAGTGAATACAATAAGTGCTAAGAACAAGTAACAGGGTAGTAGTTCTGAAAGAGGTGAGTTTTCAACCTGCGCCGAAAGATGGGCAGCAACTCCACTGTCCTGACATCAGTGGGGAGTTCATTCCACCAGTGTGGGGCCAGGACAGAAAAGAGCCGTGACTGGGTCGATCGGCAGCAGGGGCCTCTGAGCGACGGGGCAACCAGGCGTCCCGAGGCAGCAGAGCGAAGTGGTCTGGCGGGGGGGTAGGGCTTGACCATGGCCTGGAGATGGGAAGGAGCTGTTCCTTTCACTTCCCTGTAGGCTAGCACCAGAGTCTTAAACTGGATGCGAGCAGCTACTGGGAGCCAGTGGAACTTAGGGTGGTTGAACACCAGACGAGCTGCAGCTTTCTGAACAAGCTCCAGAGGTCTGATGGCCGACGTCGGGGCGCCAGCAAGGAGGGAGTTGCCGTAGTCCAGCCGGGAGATGACCAGAGCCTGGATGAGCACCTGTGCTGTCTTGTCTTTGAGGAATGCGTGAATCCTCCAGATGTTATAGAGGAGAAATCTGCAGGAGTGAGCAACTGATGCAACGCTTGCAGCAAACGACAGTTGGTCGTCCAGGATCACACCCAGATTCCTCATAGTCCGAGTTGGTGTCACCACGGTGTTGTCAATGGTGATGGCCAGGTCTCGGTGTGTGCAACCTTTCCCTGGGAGGAACATCAGCTCTGTCTTGTCCAGATTGAGCTTCAGGTGGTGTGTCACCATCCACTTCAAGATGTCCGTCAAGCATGCAGCAATGCGTGTCTCTACTTGTTTGTCAGAGGGAGGAAAGGACAAGATCAGCTGGGTGTCATCAGCATAACAATGGTAAGAGAAGTCATGCGAGCGAATAACAGAAACCAGGGATGTCGTGTACAAGGAGAAAAGGAGAGGACCCAGAACTGAACCCTGTGGAACGCCTGTAGTCAGTCTGCGAGGCTCCGACACAGATCCCCTCCATGTCACCTGGTAAGAGCGACCTGTCAGGTAGGTTGCAAGCATTGAGAGTGCAGAGCCTGTGAAACCCAGCCCCTCAAGGGTAGAGAGGAGGATCTGGTGGTTCACTGTGTCAAACGCAGTGGACAGGTCCAGGAGTATCAGGACAGAGGAAAGAGAGTTTGCTCTCGCAGAGTGCAGCGATTCTGTCGCTGCAAGGAGGGCCGTCTCTGTCAAGTGACCCACCCTGAACCCCGACTGGTTGGGGTCCAGGAGGTTCTGGTGGAAGTACAAAGAAAGCTGGTTAAAGACAGCATGTTGGAAAGTTTTGGATAGAAAGGGTAGAAGGGAAACCGGTCTGTAGTTTTTGACATCAGAGGGGTTAAGTGATGGTATCTTGAGAAGGGGGGTGACTCTAGCAGTCTTGAAGGCAGATGGAAAGCATCCTGCCTGGAGGGAGGTGTTGATGAGGTGGGTTAGATAGGGAAGGAGTTCAGGTGCTATAGACTGAAGAAGAGGGGGGGGACCGGGTCAAGGGAACATGTGGTGGGGCGATTGGATGTGGTGAGGTTTAGAACCTCGTCGGGGGAGAGGGGAGCGAGGAGCGAGGTGGGATAGGGTGGGACGTGGAGAGGTGAGGGAGGGTGCAGAGGGTGGGATAGTGTAAGCAGCACTAACCGGGTGGTGAGAAGAGGAGGATCTGATGTCATTTACCTTCTTGTCAAAGAAGTTAGCGAAGTCATCAGGGAGAAGGGAGGAAGTAGGGGGAGGAGGTGGGGGTTGAAGAAGTGTAGAGAAGGTTTCAAAGAGTTTCTTAGGATTAGAGGCAGAGGATAGGATTTTAGAGCGATAGCAGAGCCTTAGCAGCAGAAAGGGAGGAAGAGAAAGTGGAAAGAAGAGATTGGAAGTTGAGAAGTTCATCTGGGAGTTTGCCTTTTCTTCATTTGCACTCTGCCACTCTCAGGCTCTGTCTGTCAGTACGTACTGAGTCGGTCAGCCAAGGGGCAGGTGGAGTTGGGCGTGCAGGCCTGGAGGTGAGAGGACAGAGATTGTCCAGAGAAGAGGAGAGGGTAGAGAGAAGAAGATCAGTAGCAGTGTCAGGGGGTAGGAGAGAGAAAAATGCAGGTGTAGGAAGGATAAAGGTAGCAGAGGAAGAAAGATCAGTGGCGGAGAGAGAGCGGAGGTGTCTACGGATGGAAACCATGTGGGTAGGGGAAGGGACTGAGGGGGGAGAGAGAGTAGGACATGAAATAGTCGTCAGAGAGCTGGAGGGGGAGTAACAGAGAGATTGGAAATAGGACAGTGTCTAGTAAAGATAAGGTCCAGCTGGTTGCCGGCCTTGTGGGTAGGAGGAGAGGGTGAGAGGTGAAGGTCAAAGGAGGAGAAGAAAGAGAGAAGAGGATCTAGCTTGTTAGTGTGGATGTTGAAGTCACCGACCTGCTATTGTTAGCACTAGTTCAGCCTCTTCAGCAGATGCAGCAGTTTGTCTCTGTTTACCGGTGTGGGAAGGCTCACAAGAGCAAGCCACCAGTCACGTGGCCTGGTCTGCAGTCACCTCTCCTGACTGCAAACCAGTTTTCGCCACTCACCAGCCCTGTTGGTAGTCCTATTGGCCAGCCTGCCTCTCCCGCTCCTGTTGGCAGAGTAAAGCAACGCACGCTAAAACATTAAGCTAAAACGTTAAAACCACTGACAGGTGATTGATTATATGACATGTGAATAACATTGAATATCTCATCTTTATGCATGCTCAATAATCCAGGTAAGAAAATTACAGAAAGTTTAATCATTTCATCCGGACATGTTTAGTGGGAGAAATGTTTCATCACTCATCTAAGTGACCTCTTAAGTCTCAACTGACTGCTGGTATCCCCCCCCCCCCGCTTATAAACAATACAGTGGCATAACGACTGAAAACAACGACCAGTTTAATATGCAGATTACCGTGACCATTAATTAGAGTTTCATTGGCCATGTGTACTATTCACAGATGCAATCACATCATTATAAAATGGCGACAGATGTGCAAATGGGCTTACACGTAAGAGCCTGCAAATGAAATCTTTGGTCAAGGGCCACCGAACTAACAAGATCCTGCAGAAGGCATAGAGCGAGCTGTTGAACAAAAGGGTGAGACGAACTAATTTTACTGTCAACGCTTTGAAAGCCAAAGAGCAGCAGATCCAAGAGAGACTCATATCGTGTCTAGATGAGACCACTTTCCAACTTGTGATTGAGTTCACGGAGAAGGCTCATCTAGCTCAACACGGAAAGTCAAAACCCAGGCAGCAAAAGAAGTTCGCCCTACTTACTGAATGCCAGAGAAATCAGCAAAAAAGGACGGCACCGTCATCAGCAGACAGATAGACGGGTGCCAGAGACACGGTGGCGATGTGGACAAGTAGGTGAAGAATCTTTCTGACAGACAACCCACACAGGCAGAGAAAGACATCCTTGCTAAGGGGCTGAATTTTGCTGTCACACCAAGGCAAATCCCATTAGTGGAACTGATCACAGCCGTGGAATCAGCGATACCTAAAACAACATCGCGGACCTGGAAGCGGCGCAACTGCGGACGAAAGTTTCCGCCTGCCTCAGCAATGCGAAGGCACCGCCGTCCAACATCAGTAGAGACGAGAGGAAAGCTCTCACGACTCTCAGTAAGGACAATAACATCATCATCCTTCCGGCAGACAAAAGAAAATGCACTGTTGTATTAAACCAGATGGACTATCATGAGAAAGTTGTGATGTTATTTAGAGACATGAATACTTGTGAGCCCCTGAAAGGAGATTCAGGCAGTGGTTACTAGAAAAAGGTGATAGATTGTCTGAAGCTGTTAGAACAGGACAATGGTATTGACAGAATTTTGTACCACAGATTATACTCAGAGGAAGCTACACCTAGTCTGTATCGTTTACCTAAGATACATAAACCGGATGTGCCTCTACGGCCTATTGTTTGCATCATTAACTCAGTGATGTATAACATCTCAAAAGTTTCTTGCATCTATCTACCCATTGGTAGGCAGTAATGAACATCACATTCCCAACACTATGGATGTTGTGGATAAGGTGAGGAATGTCATTATGGAGAGGGATGAAACAATGGTCTCTTATGATGTTAAGTCTCTCTTCACGTGTGTTCCTGTTGATGAAGCAGTGGAGGTAGTCCATATGAAATTACAAAATGACCCCACCCTTAGCAATAGGACCACCCTTAACACTGACCCAAGTGTGTTTGCTCCTGAAGCTGTGTTTTCAGCCCATGTATTTCACATACAGGGGGCAGTACTATAGGCAGAGGCATGGGTGTGCTATGGGTTCCCCAGTTACACCTGTAGTGGCCAAGGAAGTGGAAAAGAGGCTCTGATGTCCTATCCAGGGACACCACCTACCCATTGGTTCCGATTTGTGGACGACACCTGGGTTAAAATTAAATCTCACACATTTCACCGACCACATTAACTCTGTGGACACCACATCAAGTTCACCAGGGAGGATGTGAAAAATGACAGGTTAGCCTTCTTACAGTTTGAAATTGCCGTTGGTGATGGGGGACATTTGATTGTTGGTGTTTACCGTAAACCACTGATCAGTACTTAAGGTTTGACTCTCATCATCCACTGGAGCACAAACTAGGAGTCATCAGGACGCTGTACCACTGAGCTGACAACGTCCCCACCAACACAGCGGTCGGGGAAGGGGAGAAATCCCACATTAAACAGGCCCTGGTTAAGTGGGGTTATCCTAACTGGGTGTTTGTCAAAGCCAGGAAGACACCAAAACAATCAAAGGGAGGAGGAAGACAACAGCTGTCTAAGCGTAAACCAGTGGTGATTCCATATGTGGCGAGTGTCGGAACAGTTGAGACACGTGTTTCCCAAACACCCCATCTTAGTTGCTCTGAAACCCCAAAACAATTTGTACCAGAAATTGGTCCACCCCAAGGATCAGGTCCCTCGGCAAGAGCAGCAATATAGTGTATGCTGTTAAGTGCCGGGAGGATTGCCGTGACTTGTACATTGGGGAAACTAAACAGATGCTGGCCAAGAGGATGACACAACACAGGAGTGCTAGCACATCAGACCAGGACTCCACAGTCTCCACTATACAGGGCAGTGGCCACTCTTTCAAGGATGAGGATGTGCACATCCTTGATAGGGAGGAATGCTGGTTTGAACGAGGAGTCAACGAGGCCATCTATGTGAAGACGGAATGACCATCCCTGAACCGAGGCGCGGGGGCCTAAGAGTACATCTGTCACCATCTTACAATACTGTGATTGCAACTATTCCCAAACCCTCTGAATAGTACACATGGCCATTGAAACTAGTTAATGCTCACGGCAGTTTGCATATGAAACTGATTATTTTCAGTCTTTATGCCCCCACTGTATTGTTTACAGGGTGGGGACACGTGCAGTCAGTTTAGACTGAAGAGGTCACTTAGATGATGATGAAACACTTCTCAATAAACGTTGTGTCCAGATGAACTGATTCAACTTTCTGTGACATTATCTCATTACTATAGCACCTGATAAGGGGTGGGATATATTAGGCAGCAAGCAAACACTCCATTCTTGAAGTTCCAGATGAAAGGGCCATCTGACACGCTCATGCACAACACTGACAATAACACTCTATGTAACTAAAATATCACACACTAGCTTTTTTCTTTTAGCCTGGTTATATTTGAAGGTTAAGCACAGCAGTGGAAATTGTGTTCTCTGTTGTTGAGTTCATGTCGGACCGACGTTACGCTCTTTGGTGTGTGTGTGTGTGTGAGAGAGAGAGAGAAAGGAGGACAGAGATGGAGGAACTAACAGTATGGAGTGAAATTTGTAACGTTTTGGCATGCTTTTCTTACCAACCGGGTGGGTTTTATGGCACCTGGCATGCTCCTCTTACCTTAGAAAAGTGGTCTGACTCCTCAATGCTTCTCTTCTGTGTTTGTGTTTGTGTTGTTAGAGTGTTGTGCTGTGCTTCGGGAGAGTAAGGCTGCGTCGAAGGCGCACGTTGCACAGCGGACTTGTTTTAATCGACTGGCCGATGAAAATATGCTGATAATGATTTGAAAAATGACGAATATCTAAGCTGATAATCGGCCATACCGATAACCGGTCGATCCCTAGTCAGTACCTACCAAAATTGTTCCAACGAAGGACAACTGGTGAACCGGCAACAGGGTCATGGGTTCCCAAGGCTCATTGATGCATTTGGGCAGTGAAGGCTAGCCCAGCTGGTTCGATCCCACAGAAGAGCTATTGTAGCACAAATTGCTGAAAAAGTTAATGCTAGATATGATGGACAGCTGTCAGAACACAATGCATCACAGCTTGCTGTGTATGGTGCTGCATAGCCACAGACCAGTCAGTGCCCATGATGACTCCTGTCCATTGTCAAAAACACCTGCAATGGGCACGTGAGCGTCAGAACTGGACCATGGAGCAGTGGAAGAAAGTGGCCTGGTCTGATGAGTCAGGTTTTCTTTTACATCATGTGGATGGCTGGATGCGTGTGCATCATTTACCTGGGGAAGAGATGGCACCAGGATGCACTATTGACAGAAGACAAGTCGGCAGAGGCAGTGTGATGCTCTGGGAATGTTCTGGGCAATGTTGTACTGGGAAACCTTGGGTCCTGGCACTCATGTGGATGTTACTTCAACATGTACCACCTACCTAAACATCATTGCAGACCAGGTACATCCCTTCATGGTAGTGGTATTCCCTGATGGCAGTGGCCTCTTTCTGCAGGATAATGCACTCTGCCACACTGCAAAAATTGTTCAGGAATAGTTTGGAGAACATGACGGAGTTCAAGGTGTTGCCTTGGCCTCTAAATTCCCCATATCTCAATCCGATTGAGCCTCTGTGGCATGTGCTGGAAAAGCAAGTCCGATCCATGGAGGCCCCACCTCGCAACTAATAGGACTTGAAGGATCTGCTGCTAACGTCTTGGTGCCACATACCACCTTAAGGGGTCTTGTGGAGTCCATGGCTCGACAGGTCAGAGCTGTTTTGGCAGCACTAGGGGTGCTTACACAATATTAGGCAGGTGGTTTTAATGTTTCGGTCTGTATATTTGACTTGTTTGGCAAAGGGAATGTGGGTGTGCAGTGTACATAAATACTGCCTTCAGCATTGTGTTAAATACTGCACCTGTACTATGCCATGTCCCCCTGGTGAGGCATGAAAGACATTACTGACTTCTGGTGGTCAACTGGGGAACCACAGTTGTGATAATCCCAGATTATTTGGGACTAATGTCATAAAAAAGATGACAAATTTCTACAGCAGATCTGTTTGAAGTTGATGCTGAACAAAAGTCCTACAATTGAGGTTAAAACTTGTATTTTTTTACATTTCTCACTCTCAATCTCTCACTCTCAGTGTCTGTGTCTATGGCGGTGGTGACAGGAGAAATCAAATCCAAGTGGTGAGGGCCGGGGTGGACATTGTGATTGCAACGCCAGGGCGTCTAAATGATCTACAGATGAATGAGCTCATCAACCTCCGCTCCATCACCTATTTGGTAATTGTGTGTGGTGGGAAGTAGCAAGGATTTGGGAGGGGTGGGTTTTTGGTGTCTTTTATCCACTTTACCTTACGGTACTATTGGCACAAAAGAAATCAAACTCCTGTCCCATCAAGCTACACATGGAGTAGAACCCCTTACTTACTTATATGTTGGTCTCATGTTTTACTATCGCTCTATTCCTTTAAGCACCACAGAGAATTGAACCACAAAGTCATGTAGTGTTACTGTCCTAGGCCCCTCAATAAGCCACCCTGTCTATAGTATGTAAAAAAAACATGCACTGGGGAAGTATTCCTTTACATATTCAGGGGAATTTTTCTCTCTCTCTTTCTGTCAACTATACTGCTGAATGCTTAAGGTGTTGGACGAGGCAGACCGCATGCTGGACATGGGCTTTGAGCCACAGATTATGAAGATTCTGCTGGACATTCGCCCAGACAGACAGACTGTCATGACCAGGTGAAAACAGTCCATTTCACATCAGTATGCGATACACTTACAGCACAAAATCTGCCAAAGAGCAACAGAGGACGTTAATAAAATCAAAAGGACAAGTCAAATTTGAGACATTTGATAGTTTCAGAACAGTCCAGTGTTACCCAGTATTCAGACAGATTGTTTGTGTATTCAGAGAGAACACTCCAGACCCTGGATATTCTGGTTTTCTGTAATATTTTGAATAAGTTGTTTACATGGATTCGGCTAAGCAAAGGTGGATGTTTTCACATGTAATTTTTGCTTTTAATGCACTTTTTGTTTTAATATTTATTGTGTGTTATTTGTTTTTATGCGACACTGTGGTCCTTGTGAAACACAATTTCGTTCCCTTGTATGTATGACACATGCATATGAGGCAATGACAAGAAAAGTAGTCTTAAGTACTGTGTGTTGTCACTGCCGCTGAAGGTGCCTGTAATTAGTATTGAGTCAATTTCAAATACTTTTCATCAGTTTCAATCTATTTATTTATTTACATTTTCAATTCAAGTCAATTTTATTTGTATAGCCCAGTATCACAAATTACAAATTTGTCTCCGGGGGCTTTACAGCTACACAACATCCTGTCCTTAGACCCTCACATGGGATAAGGAACAACTCCCTTAAAAAAAAAAAACCTTTAACAGGGAGAAAAACCAGGATTAAAGCTCAGGGAGAGCAACAGAGGAGGACCTCTCTCCCAAGATGCACAACGTGACATGATGTTGTGTTTACACAATTTACACAACACATCATTGAAAGAGGATAACATAATTATAATGACTGTTTTTCTTGGTGGGGCAGGGGGTGAAAAAAATGTCATTCAGTGATGTAAAATAAAATATGAAAGAGTCCAAGGAAAGTAAATGCTTCCTAAAGTATGCTTCCTAAAAATGTATTCTTGTAGAAATAACTGGTCCTAATCCAGAGCCCTGTTGGTTGTTTCAGTGCTACCTGGCCGACTGGTGTGAGAAGACTGGCAAAATCCTACCTAAGCAATCCTATGATGGTGTACGTGGGCACCCTGGATTTAGCAGTGAGTGGAGAAAGATGCAGCGACTCTGTCACTTTGTCGATACAGAAAGAATCACAACATTCACACATTCATCTGTCATACATGCAGAGGGATTTACCCCGGTCACACTGACACACATGCCATACTGACGGGCCGACACAGGAACCACCGGGATTTCACTCCTACCAAAAACCACCACGGGCAGTCAAAATGACGGCTGGTTTTTAAACTGTATTCTGTCAAGATGAATACCCAATTGCGATATTAATGCATTACATATGTTAGTATGTCTGTTTGGAAAAGACTGACACCAAAATTAACATTTTAACAACTATAATACTATTTTTAAACAAGTTAAACTTCAGAGAGACATGGTCGAACTTCAGTAGCAAAATTTAAAAAAGTGAAAATATTACCTAAAAACAAATTTGCAGATGACATTGTGATCTGTAGTGAGAGTAGGGTGCGGGTGGAGGAGAGCCTGGAGGGGTGGAGGTATGCACTGGAGAGAAGAGGAATGAAAGTCAGTAGGAGCAAGATGGAATACCTATGCGTGAATGAGAGGGAGGACAGTGGAATGATGAGGATGCAAGGAGTAGAGGTGACGAAGGTGTATGAGTTTAAATACTTGGGGTCAACTGTCCAAAGTAACGGGGAGTGCAGAAGAGAGGTGAAAAAGAGAGTGTAGGCAGGGTGGAGTGGGTGGAGAAGAGTGTCAGGAGTGATTAGTGACAGAAGGATACCAGCAAGAGATAAAGGGAAGGTTTACAAGATGGTAGTGAGACCAGCTATGTTATATGGTTTGGAGACAGCGGCACTGATGAAAAGACAGGAGGAGGAGATGGAGGTGGCAGAGTTGAAGATGATAAGATTTTCACTGGGAGTGATGAAGAAGGACAGGATTAGGAACGAGTATATTAGAGGGACAGCTCAGGTTGGACGGTTTGGAGACAAAGCAAGAGAGGCAAGACTGAGATGGTTTGGACATGTGTGGAGGAGAGATGCTGGGTATACTGGGAGAAGGATGCTGAATATGGAGCTGCCAGGGAAGAGGAGAAGAGGAAGGCCAAAGAGGAGGTTTATGGAGGTGGTGAGAGAGGACATGCAGGTGGCTGGCGTGACAGAGGAAGATGCAGAGGACAGGAAGAGATGGAAACGGATGAGCCGCTGTGGCGCCCCCTAACGGGAGCAGCTGAAAGTAGTAGTAGTAGTTGTAGTACCACCTGAAAAACAAAAAGGAAAACACATATTGCTAATCTAACAAACGTAACAAGGCCTATAAAACGTGAAATGTAAAGAAAGAACTGAAAATAAATATTGAAACAGTCCAAAACAACGACCGGAACTTAAAAACTACTAGAACGGCCGGTTTTTAAACTCTGTTCTGTCAAGATAAATACCCAGTTGAGATATTAATGTATTACATATGTTATTAGTATGTCTGTTATGAAACTAACTGATGCCAAAATTAAAAAATCTGTGAGTGCAATCGATCTAAAACTAATTTTAATGCAATTTTAGGAGAATTCAGGGAGCAGCAGGTCTGTATCTTTTCTTTTTTTTTTTCTTTTTTTTTTTCACAAAGTCAGTAAACTTTGAAATTCCAAAACCGTCAAAATGACGGCCTTGGTCGTTCTAGGTGTTCACAACACAAGTGCGGCGTGAAGAGGTGGATTGTCCCCTCACAGACTCCCACATTACACCCACTGTTGCCCACACACCCGAGAGGGTGTGAGCTGTGTGGATTCCTGGTGTAACTGTCCATCATTTGAAAGTGGAGTCAATTTCAAGCACAAGCTCTATCCATACTAAACAGGATACATTCCCTTTTTTTCCCTAAAGGGGCACGTGTCGGTTTATGTATTTCATTTATGCTATTTCTTTTTATTGCTTCATGATGTTTTAGTTTTTAATTTATCTTGTGCTTTTTTTTTTTCCTTTTCTTCAATTTTCCCCCTTTTTCTCCGCAACTGTATCTGGCCAATTACCCAAAGCCGTCCCAGTCGCTGCTCCACCCGCTCTCTGCCGATCCGGGGAGCGCCCCGACAGACCAAAGGAGGCGCTAGTGCAGCGACCAGGACAAACATCCACATCCGACTTCCTGCCCGCAGACACGGCCAATTGTGTCCCTAGATAGAAAGATAGATAGATAGATAGATAAATTATTCTATTAGCCGCGTGACCAAGGCCGGTGGAATTTGTTTTTGGTACACTTTTTTTGTGCTGCAGAGTGTAAAGCGCACTAAAAAAATATTCCACCGGCCTTGGTCGTGTGGCTAATCAAATAATCTATCTATCTAGGGACAACCAAACAAGCCAGAGGTAACACAGGGATTCGACCTGGCGATCCCGTGTTGGTAGGCAACGGAATAGACTGCCACACCACCCGCTCGCATCTTATTGTGCTTTTATTTGTTTTATGATATCATTGTTTTGAAAATTACCACAAAGTTTTGTGTTGTTGTTGTTGTTTACTATTAAATTTGGAAAAGAAATGGTGGCGTTCATCTGGACTTGATATTAACAGTGCTCCTCTGGCTCACAGGCGGTAGACACAGTGCAACAGCTGGTGCGGGTAGTCAGTGAAGAAGAGAAAAAGTTCCACGTCTTTGGCTTCATCCGCAACATGTTGCCCCAGGATAAAGTGCTCATCTTTGTCGGCAGGAAATTAGTGTAAGTGAAGAATGGGATTTCTAACAAACATGATTCCTCAGTGTGACAGGAAGTCGAACTCCACATGCTGGTGTAGCTGCTTTATCTGGCCAAATTCCCAAATGAAGATGCACGAACGCATACATAATTTTTAGATTTGGCCTTTTTTTTGGGGGGGGACAAATCCCCCCCCCCAACTGTACCCTGCCAATTACCCCACTCTTCCGAGCCGTCCTGGTCTCTGCTCCACCTCCTCTGCCGATCCGAGGAGGGCTGCAGAGTACCACATGCCTCCTCCCATACACGTGGAGTTGCCAGCTGCTTCTTTTCACCTGACAGTGAGGAGTTTCACCAGGGGGACATAGCACCTGGGAGGATCATGCAAGTCCCCCCCCCCCCCAACAGGTGCCCTGACCGACCAGAGGAGGCGCTAGTGCGGCGACCAGGACACATACCCACATCTGGCTTCCCACCCGCAGACATGACGAATTGTGTCTGTAGGGACGCCCGACCAAGCTGGAGGCAACATGGGGATTCGAACCAGCGATCCCCATGTTGTTAGGCAACAGAATAGACTGCTACACTAGCCAGATGCCCTCTAGATTTGAACTTCTAAATGCTTGGCAATTTACCTGCCAGAGTGACTGAAAAAGTTACCACCACCATTTACCAGTGCAGGCATAGTTTGGTTGACCACATACCATGCAGACTTTGGTTTACCATGCTTTCTCATTTTGGGACCCTGGATTTTACTGTGCCATCTCTCATCTATGGGGTGGGGGAGGTCCTGAACAAAAGATAAGTGGCCAACCATTTTTGACAAACTCAAGTCTTGCCAATCTTAATTGCAAAACTGGGGTGCTTAGGGAGTACAGTCATATGTATTTTAAAGTGTGAGCTTAATCTTGTTAACTATGTGTGGGATGTAACTGAGCACCTCTGCTAGTCTTTAGTGTGTGACTCAACCTCAGTGCTTTTGACCTCTTTACAGTCTCTATGGGCTCTGTGAGCAACTTGTAGCCACTGCAATGGGCATGTCATTGTTTTAATGTTTCAAACTTGAATTTCATTGTGTTTGTGTGTGCGAACCCAGGGCTGATGACCTGGCAAGTGACCTTTCCCTGCAAGGTATAGCGGTGCAGTGTCTTCATGGTGGCCATGAGCAGTGTGACCGTGAGGGGGCCCTGAGGGACTTCAAAGAGGGTATGCAACTGCAGTTCAATTAACTACGTCATAAGTATTTACTTACCACTGTCAGAGTGATTTCCAGTGAATGTAACTTAGTCTGTCAGATAAAGGAGAAAGAAGGAATTTTATATAAACCAGGGAAGGCCAAATTTTATTCAAGTCATGTACATAGAAATGGTTAACCTCTTCCATAGATGGTAAATTTAAGTTTCTTGTATTTTCACAGAAAGGTGAATCAGTTCATCTGGACACAACGTTTAATTGACAGACACGTTTCATCATCATCTAAGTGACCTCTTCAGTCTCAACTGACTGCAGGTTTACCACCCTTATAAACAATACAGTGGCATAACGACCGAAAAAATTATCAGTTTCATGTGCAAATATGGGCATGA
This sequence comes from Lampris incognitus, assembly GCF_029633865.1. Classification (NCBI taxonomy): domain Eukaryota; kingdom Metazoa; phylum Chordata; class Actinopteri; order Lampriformes; family Lampridae; genus Lampris; species Lampris incognitus. The sequence goes on from NC_079223.1 coordinate 2,355,852, forward strand.
CCATTAACTACCATTTCAATGGCCATGTGTACTGTTCACAGGGGACTGGGTTCACAGAGTTGCAATCACAACATTGTAAGATGGTGACAGATGTACTATTAGGCCCCCCCCTCGGTTCAGGCATGGTCGTTCCCTCTTAATATAGATGGTCTCTTTTGCCCCTTTTCCACTACATGGTACCGGCTAAACTGAACTCGCCCTTTTCTTGTTTTCCATTGCTGGAAAGTACCGGCATTTTGGTAACTGTTAACACTTTTCTGTTACCACCTTTGTCGATGTTCCAAAAAAACCGGAGCGGGTACCAAAATCAATGCAGACCTCTGATTGGTCAGAGAAACGCGTCACTGCGTCATTTTGCATCGTGCGCATGGGATATCACCTGGCATTTTTAAATGTCGAAGCGGCGTTATCTTAAAAGTATATTTTGAAATTATCACTATGACGACCACCTACAGTGAGGGGATACTGTTACAGTAATGGAAAACGACACAAAAGCGGGTCGAGTAAAGTTGAGCCGGTACCATGTAGTGGAAAACGAGCCTGTTCAAACCAGCATTCCTCCCTATCAAGGATGTGCACGTCCTTGATAGGGAAGAATGCAGGAAAATAACTTTGTAGTTTTCTGGTGACCATTCCACTGCTGTCGACAATCCAATATCTGCTCACCAACTAAGGTCTGTCACTGGTCTGCTTAATGTCAGGAGTCTCAAACGGCCCATGTCAAATCTTTTTTGTAATACACATGTGAATAAGTTAATCGTTGTAAATCACATTTTGTTGGCCTTACGCATATGAAATAGGTAGCGATTGTACAGAAAACGGCTTGTGTTCTATTATAACAGGTGTCTGAAATTCAGATTTGACCAGAAATATAAAGCACTTTGAGTGGCTGTTGCAGCTGGAAAAGCGCTATATAAAATGCAACTTGATCCTGATCCTTGAAAGAGTGGCCACTGGCCTGTAGATGGTGTAGACTGTGGAGTCCTGGTCTGTAGATGGTGTAGACTGTGGAGTCCTGGCCTGTAGATGGTGTAGACTGTGGAGTCCTGGTCTGTAGACTGTGGAGTCCTGGCCTGTAGATGGTGTGTAGACTGTGGAGTCCTGGTCTGTAGATGGTGTAGACTGTGGAGTCCTGGTCTGTAGATGGTGTAGACTGTGGTGTCCTGGTTTGACGTGTTACCTTTTCTGTGTTGTACCATCCTCTTGGCCAGCGTCTGTTTGGTTTCCCTGATGCACAAGTCACGGCAATCCTCCTGGCACTCAACAGCTACATATATTGCTCTGTTTGTGCCGGGGGACCCGATGCTTGGGGTACACCAACTTTTGGTGAAGATTGTTTTGGGGTTTGAAAGCAACTGAGACATGGTGTTTGGAAAATATGTGTCTCAACTGTTCTGCCACTCCTGCCACATATGGAATCACCACTGGTTTACACTTAGACAGCTGTTGTCCTTCTCCTCTCTTCGATCGGCTGGAGCACTGTTTGGGCATGTGGGGGGGGGGGGCTAAGAGAACTTCTGTCACCATCTTACAATGCTGTGATTGCAAACAATCCCCAATCCTCTTTGAATAGTACACATGACCATTATAACTAGTTAATGGTCACGCCCATATTTGCATATGAAACTGGTCATTGGTTTGAGTCGTTATGCCACTGTATTTTTTATAAGGGTGGGACACCTACAGTCACTGTATTGTTTATAAGGGTGGGACAGCTGCAGTCACTGTATTGTTTATAAGGGTGGGACAGCTGCAGTCACTGTATTGTTTATAAAGGTGGGACACCTGCAGTCACTGTATTGTTTATAAGGGTGGGACACCTGCAGTCACTGTATTGTTTATAAAGGTGGGACAGCTGCAGTCACTGTATTGTTTATAAAGGTGGGACAGCTGCAGTCACTATTGTTTATAAGGGTGGGACAGCTGCAGTCACTGTATTGTTTATAAAGGTGGGACAGCTGCAGTCACTGTATTGTTTATAAGGGTGGGGACACCTGCAGTCACTGTATTGTTTATAAGGGTGGGACAGCTGCAGTCACTGTATTGTTTATAAAGGTGGGGCAGCTGCAGTCACTGTATTGTTTATAAGGGTGGGGGCAGCTGCAGTCACTGTATTGTTTATAAGGGTGGGGACACCTGCAGTCACTGTATTGTTTATAAGGGTGGGACAGCTGCAGTCACTGTATTGTTTATAAAGGTGGGACACCTGCAGTCACTATTGTTTATAAAGGTGGGGCAGCTGCAGTCACTGTATTGTTTATAAAGGTGGGGCAGCTGCAGTCACTGTATTGTTTATAAGGGTGGGGACACCTGCAGTCACTGTATTGTTTATAAGGGTGGGGACACCTGCAGTCACTGTATTGTTTATAAGGGTGGGGACACCTGCAGTCACTGTATTGTTTATAAAGGTGGGACAGCTGCAGTCACTGTATTGTTTATAAAGGTGGGACAGCTGCAGTCACTGAATTGTTTATAAAGGTGGGACACCTTCATTCAGGTGAGACTGAAGAGATCACTTAGATCAGGGGTGTCAAACTCCAGGCCTCAAGGGCCGCAGTGTCTGCAGGTATTTGTTGCAACCATGCACTTCACCACCTGATTAAACTAGTTCCTCTCCCTCCTTGATCCAGGTGGTGTAGTGCATGCTTGCAATAAATACCTGCAGACACTGCGGCCCTCGAGGCCTGGAGTTTGACACCCCTGACTTAGATGATGAACCGTATCTCTCAATAAAAGTTGTGTCCAGATGACCTGATTCAACCTTCTGTGACTTCTTACCTGGATTATTGAGCAGCATCAAGTCTTTCCTGTGTTTAATCACTGCATATTTGTAAATGACTGGTAATTATAATTTTTTTGGACCTTTTTTAATTTAGAATATTACTCCCTAAATTGAGTTTTTTTCCGTCACTGAGTTTGAAGTTGTCTCAGTGTGCAGATGTGACCACTGATGTCAGGATGTGATCAGTGTCATAAGATACAGTACATATTTATCTTTTAGAGAAACATGTATTTTGCAACACTTTTTCAACCAAATTGTGTTTTTTAAGTGGGGTTGTCATTTAAAACTGTTTGTAAGCAGTATGTTTAATAAAGAGTGCACAGAGCTCTGCAGTTATACCATAAGACTGGCACACATCTGAGAATCAGTCATGGAGCTGATAAGTGAAAGTATCGTCTTTCTATGATACCTTTCATTTGTTGTGATCCTCCGGCTTTTCCTTACGCACTGTCCTGTCAACTCTGCCTTATTTCTGTGATACAAACCTGCACCTGTCTCATAACTGACAGAAGTAATTTAATATTTGGCCTGCAAATTTTTTTTTTTAAAAATGTTTCCCCCTTTTTCTCCCCAATTGTACCCGGCCAATTACCCCACTCTTCTAAGCCGCCCCGGTCGCTGCTCCACCCCCTCTGCTGATCTGAGGAGGACTGCAGACTACCACGTCTCCTCCAATACATGTGGAGTTGCCAGTCGCTTCTTTTCACCTGACAGTGAGGAGTTTCACCAGGGGGACGTAGCATGTGGGAGGATCACGCTATTCCCCCCAGTCCCCCCCTCGACCAGAGGAGGCGCTAGTGCAGTGACCAGGACACATACCCACATCCGGCTTCCCACCCGCAGACACGACCAATTGTGTCTGTAGGGACGCCCGACCAAGCCGGAGGTAACACGGGGATTTGAACTGGCAGTCCCCGTGTTGGTAGGCAACGGAATAGACCGCTGCGCTACCCGGACGCTCTATGCAAATTAATCTTGATGCTGCTCACTATGGCTTTGACTACAGCACTGTTAAAGAAAAATATCCCCCATTAAGTGTTAATGAAGACTGATTTCATATTCAGTTTGAATAACTTTATTGGTTTGTCTTCAGTATAGAAAGCAGATAAAGAGAAATGCAAAGTTCCAAATGATCATTAGCACATTATTGATTCATTAATGAAAGACAAGGCCGCTGGACCGGAACTAGTCATGATACAACGCAGTAAAGATCTGAGTTGTAAAGAAACGGTAGTGTGAATACAAAGTGGACTTAGGCCTCATCAGAGGTGAAATGGACCACTAAAAGAACCGAATCCTCATTCAGTTTAACAGGTACTGTGAATACCCAGAGAACTCATGTCATCAGCAGCAAAGAACGTATGTCATCAGTCGCAGAGAACTCATGTCATCAGAGAACTCGTGTCATCAGAAAACTCATGCTAGCAGCAACAGAGAACTCATGTCATCAGCAGCAGAGAAGTTGTGTCATCAGAGAACTCATGTCATCAGCAGCAGATAACTCATGTCAGCAGCATCAGAGAAGTCATTTCATCATAGAAGAGAACTCATGTCATCAGCAGCAGAGAACTCGTGTCATCAGAGAACTCATGCTAGCAGCAACAGAGAACTCATGTCATCATTAGCAGAAAACTCATGTCATCAGCAGCAGAGACCTCATGTCATCGTAGAACTCATGTCATCAGTAGCAGAGAACTCATGTCAGCAACAACAGACAACTCGTGTCATCAGAGAACTCATGTCAGCAGCAACAGACAACTCATGTCATCAGCAGCAGAGAACTCATGTCATCAGCAGCAGAGACCTCATGTCATCGTAGAACTCATGTCATCAGCAGCAGAGAACTCATGTCAGCAGCAGCAGACAACTCATGTCATCAGCAGCAGAGACCTCATGTCATCGTAGAACTCATGTCATCAGCAGCAGAGAACTCATGTCAGCAGCAGCAGACAACTCATGTCATCAGCAGCAGAGAACTCATGTCATCAGCAGCAGAGAACTCATGTCAGCAGCAGCAGACAACTCATGTCAGCAACAACAGAGAACTCATGTCATCAGAGAACGCATGCCAGCAGCAACAGAACTCATGTCATCAGAGAATGCATGCCAGCAGCAACAGAGAACTCATGTCATCAGCAGCAGACGTGATGTGTTGAATTCTCGCCCCCTTGTTTTGTTCTTTATGCATGCAGCTGTGAGTGCTGTCAGCTAGGCTCAGATGAAAATTGGTGGAAATATAACTGTAGGCCTCGTTTTGTTTTTCATCAATTTAAAATTACTTGAATTATTGGCATTCTTTGACACTTCAGTAACACAAAGAGCAGGTGCTATTTGATTTATAGTGGGTTAAAATAAAACATGAGAATGCCGTAATATGGACATTATCTGTGAGGCCAAACAACTGTTGTCATTTCAAAGTTCTTGGGCTGATAATTGTTGAAAGCTAATGATCATTTGATGGAACCTCTGATCTGAAAGTGTGTATATGTGTGTGTGTGTGTCTGTGTGATGCAGGTCGTGTGCGTATCCTTGTAGCTACAGACTTGGCATCTCGGGGCCTGGATGTCCATGACATCACACATGTCTTCAATTACGACTTCCCTCGAAACATTGAGGAATATGTGCACCGCGTGGGCCGCACCGGTCGAGCAGGGTGAGAACACTGTCTGTGTTTGTGCATCGTATCCTTTATCTATGTTCCTTTTCAACACCAACATGCTTTTTTTGGTAGCATGTACAGTTACTGTTTTTTAAAGTGTTTTTCGTTAAACTTGTCCAGGAAATGTGAAGGCTTGCCCCTCTTTCTCTTCTGTATACATAGACTGATCGACTCATAGGCTGATTGACTCAGAATGATTGACTCATAGACTCATCGACTCATAGGGGTCCACAACTTGGAGCTGCTTGGCAGGAACAGTCTTCTGCTGTTTGCCAATGGGCAACTTCCTTGAGCAATTGGTGGTCAGGTGCCTTGCTCAAGGACAAATTAACCATTTGCATTTTTTATTCATGTCCTGGGTTTCCCAGTTGCTGTTGCAATGTTCAGTTAACTTTTAAGATCAGCTCTGCAACTTCTGTATTACATCAACACAGTAAATAGACTACGAAGCTGACTGTAGCTTAAAGACATTTGAGCAGATTTTTGTTGTTGGGTTTTTTTTAATCAGGCTAGGGTCCTCATGAGCGAAATTAACATTGGCGATATTCACCTCCTGTACACTTCCATTCTGGATGAGCGAATGGGCCAATAAAACATTCGCTTCCAGTGGCGAAAGAAATTTGCACTTTCGCTTCACAGGAGTTAAACTTATATTGATGAATCCGCAGCCTCAGCCAATAGGGAAGAAGTGTGAGTGGTTGACCCCACTTGGCTGTAGTTTTCTTAGTGAGCCAGGATGGAGGAGACTCTGCTTATTGCTGTGTCTAACCAGCCGGTATTGTACGACATTACCCGTGGAAACTACAAACTGTCCCACAAGAGAGAAGCTAACTGGCTGGCGGAGTCGAGAGACAGGCACTGAACATAAATAAATGCAACATTTATTATCAACATTAATTCATATTTCACGGTATTTGCTTACTAGCTTAACTTGGCTAAGCAACAAACAAATACAACTTGTACGCCGATGTTTTCCCCCTCTATTTGTCGATATAACTATGATGTATAAATGAGACAAGTGAAAACATTTATTTATCTCTCTGGAATTCAGTGTACTTTCTCCTGTCACAAAACCAACAACTGCTCATGTGTGACCGACAACCGTAACTACTCAGACTACAAACCAGCAAACTGATTTCCGCGTGCATCACATCCTGCACCGCCAACATTCAACACAACAAGATACGAATTTGGCCTCGGCAGGCGATGGTCATTCTCCTGGATTCGTGACTGTAGCCCAAGTTGAAAGTGTGGCTTTCTACAAACCTGAATCCTTTGAAAGCATTTATCAGGAAGCAGGACGCTTTATTTGTCAGGAAGCGGGACGCTTTATCAGGAAAGGAAGCAGGACGCTTTATTTGTCAGGAAGCGGGACGCTTTATCAGGAAAGGAAGCAGGGCATTTTATCATTTCGCCTCATGCACTTGTGTACATGAAATGAAACGAAATGCTGTTTCCCCAGCCCACAACAGTACAACACAAAGATAAGAACACACATACACAAACTAACACACATACCCACACTAACACACATATCCAAACTAAACAAAAAATCACTGTCCAGGGGAACAACACCAGCCAGGATGACTGTTGGAACCGCCAGTCTGCATGGGCTATCAGTTAGCTTAGCCCGCCCTGCTTCCGCATCCTGTCAGACCACCCTCAGCGTTTCCTCCTCGGGTGCAGCTCCAGGCAGGGGCCGTGGTCCCCAGGCCTATCAGACGAAGCAGGCCAAGCTTTCCCAGCTGATCCAGCACCAGCTCAGTCAACGCCAAGTGAGGCCGCTGCCTGACCGCCCTCAGTGTTATTGGAACTGCCGGTCTGAATGGGCTAGCAGTTAGCTTAGCCTGCCCCGCTCTCCCAGCCGATCCAGCACCAGCTCTCCCAGCCATCAAACGAAGACAAAACTTAGATGCGTACGTGGACAAAGACACTGCATGGACGGTACTGGTTAGGCCGCTGCAAATGTGAATTTGTGCCACCGTCTTCTGACACCGGCACTGGGTGAGGCCGCTGCAAACACGAATTCGCACAGCCATCTTCCCACAGCAGAAGCGGTGTGGGAAAGTCAAATTTGGGTTTGGTCATTCATTTGGGATAACAAATCTGCTTTCCAATTTCCCCATCAAAACTTTAGTCCTTTCTTTTAGCCAGTTCTTTCCAGTAAGCTAGCATTATCTTGTGTTGTATGAAAGCTGCTCTTAGTGGGCTGCAGGAGTCCAGAGAACTAGACGATTGCTAGACAGTGATTAGTGGATCATGGTGTCAATCCTTCTGTTGTAACCGGTCACCTGTCCCTGACAGTTGATGGATTTGAAAAGTTTCTTGTCATATCTGACCACTTCTAAAATCGCTAGGCTGCCATGGGTTTGTTATCTGTACTTCCTTCCATTGAGTTGTTTTTGGTTTGACATTGTTGATGTGTTAACATTGTAGACGGTCAGGAGCAGCGCTTACCTTGGTCACCAGGGAGGACTGGAGGATGGCGTCAGAACTGATTTCCATTCTGCAGAGATCCAGACAGGTTAAAAAAAACCACATGCACACTTCATCGGTGTCTTTGTTTTCAGTTGATCTCCTCTAAAACAAACCTAAGCATATTAGTCTATTTCCAGGTAGTCCTAACACACTGGTGTACACCAAGTTAGTTGTCTTTAGCAAATGACATGTGCTTTTTTGAGTCATTGAGAGGCATCAGAACATTAACTGAATTTTTTTTTTGTTTTTGGAAGCAGTATAAGAGACACAAACCTTCATGTTTCCCTCATTATCTCTAGGACACGCCTGAGGAACTTGTGATTATGGCAGAGAGATATGAGAAGCACAAGAAGGAGAAAGAGGTGTACCGTCAAAGGGAGGGAGGAGGAGGACGAGGACGAGGGAGGCAAGAGAGATGGAGATTCTAACAGGTGAGGGTTGAAGTGAATGTGTATACATACCACAGGGTTCCTACAGTCAGCAGGATGCGTGAAGTAATCATGTCAAGATGGACCAGAACCTCAAATCAGTGTTTCCAGCATCTTGTGGAATCCATGCCATGCAGAGCTGAGGCTGTATTTAGAGCAGGGGGAGGCCCTCCCCACTACGAGTGTAGTGTTCCTAATGAAGTGGTGTGTGTCAGTGAATATATGTTAAGGAGCTTTTTTAACAGGATTTATTTTTGTTTTGCTTTCAACAGGAAGTAACACCGAAGAAGAATTACAACCGTCTGTTCTCTTATATTACATTTTCTTTGCTAAGCTGATTTTTTTTCTCTCACTTTAGTTGAAATCATATAAGCTAGTTGCAGAGTTGCAGTTTTGTTATGTGTTAATAAAGAAGGCTATACATTTCTTCTGCCTTTTCATCATTTAACACTTTGAGCACTGGAGCATCACAGGCGTTGCCCCAACACTGTCCCTGTAACTTGTTACAGTAGCAGTAACAAAGTAATGTAACATGTTTCCAGTAGGATTTTGGTAATATTATTACGCATCATGTTATTAGTACGCAGCGTGTCACGTAGGCGGGGTGGAGCAGGGTTTTTGGCTGGATCAGCTAGCGGAGGCAGCCCAACAATGCAAATGTCCCTGTAAGGTGACCAATGCAGCAGTTCCAGCCAGCAGCAACCAACGACGTCACTGAAGGTACATGATTGGTGGGCAAACCAAAGACGTGGCTGGTAAACATGGAAGTGAGCGTTTCCCTGTTAGCTGAGAAGCAGCGCAGCAGTTCCCACACCACAGAACATGTTGCTGCTGGTGGATACCGACACGCCTCACGGCAGAAAACATCAGTTCACACACACCAGCGCTAATAGCCACCGCAGAGTCTTCATAGTTGGTGGTATTTATAAGGGGTGTTACACCAGACTTCCCCTTAGTCATGGCTGCAGTGATTGTAGCCAGGTAATTATTCAGTCATTCATTCATTCATCTTGAGCCGCTTCTCCGGGGTCGGGTCGCGGTGGCGGCGAGCTCAGTCGGCACTCCAGACATCCCTCTCCCCAGCAACGCCCTCCAGCTCCTCCTGGGGGATCCAGGTAATTATTTCATATAAAAATAAATTGGCGCTGTTTAACCGTATAATTAATCAGGGTTTGAAAGATGCTGTTCACGGAACCGATGTCAAAACAACCATTTTCTAAATGTCGCCGCGGTCCAGCCATACGCTAGGTTTTCTTTTCTTTTTTTGTTTCTGCCTTTTTCTCCCCAATTGTACCCGGCCAATTACCCCACTCTTCCGAGCCATCCGGTCTCTGCTCCACTCCCTCTGCTGATCTGAATTTCCGGCAGCCTAGACACTTTACCCCTGAACTGCCCTCTAGTGGATGTATTGCTTAACAACCATGCCAACGTAAAACCCGGATGGGACGTATGTGGGCAGCGACGTTTAGAACATTGGAAACGGACGTATCTATTTACGTACGTAAAGGGGGCATACATGAGCCTTAAGTCACCTGCCAGACTCTTCTGTAGTTCCCCGGTGGCGGCGGGACGACTTACTAAACTCCATTCGACCCAAGGAGTCCCTCTGCACCTTTAAGAAGCTGAAACCACACCTCTTCACCTGATGGTGTTCATATTAAAGAAATCGCTGCTGTGCACCCTGTGCACTGCCTGTTGACACTTACGTCCTGTCGGAGCTGAACCTGTTTTTGTCGCCTCCTGACTAGGTCCTTGCTTGTGTTGTACCAGCTCTCAGATGTACGCGGCTTTTGGATAAAAGCGTCTGCTAAATGAAGTTGTAAGTGTAACCAGGTTAAAATTAATGTTTTTATTTTATTTTGTTTGAGTATGAAATATCACCAAATCCTGTCTGTGTGCTGTTATTTGTGTTTACTACATTTTATTTTATGTCATTATTTACTTTTATGTATGTTTTCCAACGACCGTCATATACGTGTACTGTCGCTTTAAGAGAGAGGTCTTGTGGGTACACGGAAGAGGCCATTTTTGTTTTGTGGGAGGAGTCTCAAGCAGCAATCGAGCCGAGCCACACGTGTTTCTTACCGTGGGACAGTTTTGCTGGTTGAGGAGAACGTAACCTTGAGTATCCCTGTAAGAAGATACTGCAAGCTGTGGGATAAAATACTTGTTTATCCTTTCTTACATCGGAGTCCCGTGGACGGTTTCTCCTTCTAACGCACACGAGTGGAGTCCGGGCGGTGGTTGAACTTCGACCCCCACGTCCGTAAGAAACACCGCTCCCGCTGGAGGACTGGACGGTTGTCGAAGGGTTTGAAACCAAAATAAATGGCAAGGTGAGCCAAATAGAGTCCTGTGTGTCCCCGCTCCTTGCTTGATCATGATCATGATGATGATGATGATGAGAGACTGAGGGCCCCCCACAACACCTGGGGCCCCACCCAACTAGAACACAACGCAGAGCTAATGATGAGAGTGACGGGCATGCAGCAGGCTGACCAGCACAGAACAGCATAGGACTGCCCCCGTTACATAAGTATCGTCATAACTTTCTCATGGTGGTCCGTCTGGTTTGATACAACAGTGCATGTGCCGTTGTCTGCCGGAAGGAGGGTGACGTTATCGTCCTACCGAGTCGTGCGAGCTTCTCTCTCGTCTCTGCTCATGTTGGACGGCAGCACCTTGGCATTGCTGAGGCAGGCGGAAACTTTCGTCCACAGTTGCGCCGCTTCCGGATCCGTGATGTTGTTTTTTCGGATCGCTGATTCGATTCCGTGGCTGTGATCAGTCCCACTAGCGGGATGTGCCTCGGCGTGACAGCAAAACTCACCCCCTTAGCAACTCTTTCTCTGCCTGGGTGAGTTGTCTGTCAGACAGATTCTTCACCCACTTGTCCACATCGGCGGCGTGTGTCCGGCGTCCGTCTCTGTGTGCCATCGAGGGCGCCGTCCGTTGTTTGCTGGTGTCTCTGGCGTGCAGCAAGTAGGTCGAACTTCCTTTGCTGCCTGGTTTTCGACTTTCCGTATTGAGCTAGACAAGCCTTCTCCGTGAACCCAGTCACACGTTGGGAAATAGTCTCATCTAGACGCGACATGAGTCTCTGCTGGATCTGCTCCTCTGGCTTTCAAAGCGTTGACATTAAAATTAGTTTGTCTCACCCGTTCGTTCCACAGCCGGCTCTGTGCCTTCTGGAGCAGTGGTCTCAACCCTGCTCCCAGTGTTGCCAACTCTCGCGAGACAAATAAGCAGCTGCAGCTTCAAAAATAAGCTCAATACCGCTGTAGCCTGTCGTGGCCTTAACAACATATTGTAGCAAATTCGGGGGGCAGTCCGGGAGCGCCACAGCCGGGACGCGAACCCGTGGCTCCCACACCGCAAGCGTCAACGTTAACCAGTCGACTAAAGGGTCCGACCCATTAGTCAAGGACCAACGTGTCTACGTATCCATGCACGTTACACTACCCCCTCCTTCCTTCGGGAAGCGCGTCCCCGCGCTTCAGCATATCCGCTCCCTCACGCTTCCGATGACCTCACGATCCCACCATCCCACTTCTGACACCGATGTAGCGAATTCGGGGGGCAACCACAGGAGCTGCCGCGGCCGGGACGCGAACCCGTATCGCCCGCACCCCCCCGAATTAGCCACAGCATTGTAAGGTGCATGGACAAGTGAAACTCGGTAGAAAGCGAAAACGCGGAGCCTTGGATATGAACAAGCCAGTGTGTGTATTGTACAGAATATTCTCGGCGTTATGGAAATACGATCTCGGACTCTCGGCTGCCTCAGTCAGTGGTGCGGTTTCCATAAAACGTCGAGCGAATTCTCAGCGAACTGTTGAAAATTCGCAAAAAGAAAATGCGACTTAGGCGCGTTGATGCTCGTTTCGTTGATGGTTTGTAGCGTTTCGTTGGCTACGCACTGCGTAGTTCCGTCAGAAGATGGCGCTGTACGTTACGCGTGGCTATGACAGGAAGCAGACTAACTAAACGAGCCTTGGTCGTGAGAAAAACGGAGAGAGGTCGAAGTTAATTCAAATTTTGCCGTTTCCATAAGCTTTTTAATGCGATACGTCCTAAATGCGCATTAACCCCTGTACGGGAACACAGCCATTGGCGGGGGCGAGGTGAGCGTTGGAGGAGTTTTACTATTTGGCCCCCGGTGACGGGGAGGGGGTAGGTCATCTGGGGTTTGTAGGAGGGCCAGGTGCACTACACTCGTGTGTGCGTCACGTCGAGCGTTCACAGAGCCAAGCCTCGATCGATGCTGCGCGCAGGCGGCGCCGTAGGCTCGAGGCTGCGCGCAGGCGGCGCCGTAGGCTCGAGGCTGCGTCGCTCGGCGGAGGTTCGCACCGGAAGCCATGCTGGGAGCAGATCGTGTCAGTCGATGCCGCTGGTGAGAATACACTGAACATTAAAACAAAGCCGCTTCTTGCTTTTACAATCAAGCAGCCATAGTTTTAAAAACAAGCCCCCCCCGCCCCCCCCCCGGAAAAAAGACAACGCAACCCGCGACTCATGACTTTCTCCAGCGAGTTAGAAAAAGAAGCCCAGAGTCGCGTATTATGAGCGGACTTGGCAACTCCGGCTGCTCCGGAAGAGCTGCCGTCCTGCCGGTTTCTCTCCCGGGTGCGATATTATGAACCCTACATAGCCCTCGCCAAAATCCCGTACCCTGTCCCAAATCTCGCGAACGGACGCCGGATTTCCGCTGCGTTGCTAAGGAAACAATCAACTATCAACTCGGTGCGAAGCAAAGCTAACGTTAGCTACCTTCAATTTTGTAATTTTGTATTTTTCGCAATTTTGGACAGCTGGCTGCTTTTGTAATTTTGGACTGCTGGCTGTCAACAACAGAACGGAGGTAAGTAACGTTAGTTTGATTTAAGTGTTTGCCCTGAAAACGAAATTAAGCAGGAAGTCTAGATTATTTTTGGTTTTGATTAAAAATAATCAAAATATTAAGTTACATAACTTATGAATCGTCTAAAAAGTGAACCATGGGGTTGAAATTATGATTGTGAGGGAAAGAATAGCCTTAAGTTGACTAACCTAACAATTTTAGGTTACAAGGTCTGCCTCTGCTCCTTGGATACGTTATTGGTATTATATTAATGTTGATTGTGGATAACTTAGACAGGTTAAATTGTGGGTGTACAGCGTTTCCTTGATGAGCGCTAACCCCATAACAACATATTTTCGCGTTGCTACGGTGGCGCACACGTGACAAAGCCAGAAACGGGATTTTGGCGAGGCCTATGTAGGGTTCATAATATCGCCTCCCGGGTAGCCTAGCGCTCTAGTCCGCTGCTACCATCACGGGATCGCGGGGTCGAATCCCCGTGTTACGTCCGGCTGGTCGGGCGTCCCGACAGACAGTTGGCCGTGTCTGCGTGTGGGAAGTCGGATGTGGATATTTGTCCTGGGCGCTGCACTAGCGCCTCCTCTGGTCGGTCTGTCGGGGCGCCCCCAAGATCGGCAGAGAGGGGGGGGTGGGGGGGGCAGCGCCTGGGACGGCTCAAAAAGAGCGGGGTGATTGGCCAGATACAACTGGGGAGAAAAAACAAACTACTTCTTCTTCTTCTACTTGGTGTTTAGTGGCGGTTGGCAAACAACGAATTGGTGCGTTGTCGCCACCAACTGATATGGAGTGTGGATCAGAATGTCTAAGTTAAACTATTACCCCCCCCCCCACAAAATAAAACAAAACTCAAATCTGCACAGTTAAATTAGTTACTCTAAGATACTGAAAGGAGATTGTATAACACCCAGTTGAGTTCTTCTGTAGAATATCTATTAAACCAAATTGTACTTTTATTTTTCGGAGATTTTGAGTCATACACCTTTCTGCCTCATATTTCTGACAATATGTTATAACATGCTCTATTGGCTCTTCTTGCCCATAGTAGTCACATCTGCCTGTAAAAATATTATACACCCTCCTCTATTGCCCTCCCCTCTATCTCTGAGAAAACTATCATATCCTTTAATAGCAAAGTCTAAATCTGGTTTAAGCCAGATTTGCTAAACGCATGATTTCTGCTTTTGCTTTGTAAGATCTTGAATGAATCCTTTAAACTCTTGGCCATTCTCTTAACAAACTTCTTGCATTTCATTGCAGAATAATCAGACTGTCCTATCACCTGGCCCTCCCGGCTTTCCATCTGCTTCAAGTCTTTTATTAATATGCTCCCAGGAGACATCTTTTTTCCCAAAAACTTCTCAGCTCCCTTCACTATTATTTTAATTTTCTCCGTTTTGTGTTTGACTTGATCGGAACAGCTGATGACATAGGCAATGAACAGAATCAGTTTATCCCCCGTCAGTGCTGTGTTAGTTTTCTCTGTTTGACCGACTTCTGAGCTCGAAGGTTGGTTAACTTCATCCCTTTCATCCCTTCTCCTTTGTCTTTGTACCCTCTTCACTGCTTCTGCAAAGCTTATGTTGTTCACTTGCCCAATTTCCACAACCCCCTTTCTGACTTCACAGCCACCACGTTGTCCCTGTGTTGTCCACCACAATTACAACACTTTTCCTGCACATTGTCTTGACAATCTTCAACTCTGTGCTCACCTCCACATTTGGGACACCTCTGCCTTCCTTTGCAAACTGCTGCTATATGCCCGTATCTCTGGCATTTGGAACAATGAAGTGGAGGAGGGATATAGGGCCTAACTGGAAAGCTCATACATCTGATTTGAACTTTTTCTGGAAGTACGGACTCCTGAAACTCCAGAAGCACAGACAAGCTATCAACTCTTTCACCATTAACTGTTTTCAGCAATCCCTTTATTCTGTTCTGGTTTACAAGATGGCTTCCAGTGCAAACCTTGATTATATGGTTTATATAGTTGTTATATGGTTTGGAGACAGTGGTGCTGATGAAAAGACAGGAGGTGGAGCTGGAGGTGGCAGAGGTGAAGATAAGATTTTCACTGGGAGTGATGAAGAAGGACAGGATTAGGAACGAGTATATTAGAGGGACAGCTCAGGTTGGACGGTTTGGAGACAAAGCAAGAGAGACAAGACTGAGATGGTGTGGACATGTGAGGAGGAGAGATGCTGGGTATACTGGGAGAAGGATGCTGAATATGGAGCTGCCAGGGAAGAGGAGAAGAGGAAGGCCAAAGAGGAGGTTTATGGAGGTGGTGAGGGAGGACATGCAGGTGGCTGGTGTGACAGAGGAAGATGGAGAGGACAGGAAGAGATGGAGACGGATGATCCGCTGTGGCGCCCCCTAATGGGAGCAGCCGAAAGTAGTAGTAGTAGTCTTCATTCTGCTTACCTCGCCCCCGCCAATACTCTGAGTCTTTCCAAGTCTTTATCCACAGGAATACCTGTTACGACTCCCCGTGTCACTCTATTTTCACTGAGAATCCTTCTTTCACTTATCGTTTTCTTGCAAATACATTCAGTATGCAAGGCTTTGTTTTTCTGTTCTTCTGTTTTATGCGTTATTAACAAGTTTCCATCTCTCAAAATCTTAGCCATTTCCACCTCTCCTAACTTCTTTTTTAATTCCCTAGACAATGCTACCAGACTAAAGTTGACATGCATAGCATCCTTTCTGAATTTAAGGATTATTTTAAAATCCTCCTTCACAACCTTTTGACAGAGACGAGATTCAGCACCTCACATCATGGTGTACTACCAACAGTCTTGTTCTTAATGTGCAGAAGACAAAGGAGCTGATTGTGGACTTCAGGAGGTCTAGAAGCTGCAGCCACTCCCCCATACACATCAATGGGGTGGAAGTGGAGCGTGTTTCCAGCTTTAAATTCCTTGGAGTCCACATCAGCGAGGACCTTTCGTGGACATTAAACACCCAGGCCCTTGTGAAAAAGGTCCAACAACGCCTGCATTTCCTGAGGAGGCTGAGGAGCGCCCGTCTACCACCCAAAATTCTCACCAACTTCTACCACTGCACCATAGAGAGCATCCTGACCTGCTGCATCTCAGTGTGGTACGGCAACTGAACCTCAGTAGACCAGAAAGCTCTGCAGTGGGTCGTCAAGGCGGCCCAGCATATCACCGGTACCCAGCTCCCAGCCATAAAAGACATTTATCACAAACGCTGCCTTCGAAGGGGTCTGAGCATCAGCAGAGATCCCACCCACCCCAACCATGGACTGTTCTCCCCCTGTGCTCTGGGAGGCGCTACAGGAGCCTCAGAGCCCCCACTACCAGGCTCAAAAACAGCTTCTTTCCACAAGCTGTTGCCCACCTGAACCTGGCTACTCACTGAATGTCTGTAGATATTTTTAAATATTTTGTACTCCAGCTCTTTTTTAACTTATTTTTAGCTTTTGGTCTTCATGTGTGTATATCTTGTACTGTGTTTGCTGTGTTTATCTGTGTCTGTCTTGCAATGTTTGGTGAAGCCACAGCCCTCATTTCATTTTTAACATGTGCTGCACATTGTCTTTAATGACAATAAAATTGAATTGAATTGAATTTTGCCGGACAACTCTCCTGTCTTCATCTGAACTGCTCTCTTCCAAGCTTCTTTTACTATTCAGACTTAGATCTCGCCTGTATCCCCCATGTCCTCGTCCTCTCCTACTAGAAACTTGAGACCAGCCATCAAATTCCATATCAACATCCTCTTCATCTACCTAAGTCGCCATCCTATTCCAGTCACAAACCAGTTTATGCCAACCGCCAAGTCCAAAGTCCAGGAAATCGTTGTCAAAAGCCAAAAAACTACCACGCCCTCACAATCCGTCTGACCAAAGAACCACCTGATTCAATTAATCAAGGTCTTGTTAAGTAGGTAATCAGTAGAGTCAGGTGTGTTAAATTAGGGTTGGAGTGAAAACCGGCAGGATGGTAGCTCTCCAGGAGCAGGGTTGGTGACCACTGTTCTGGAGGATCTTGTTAGCTTGGTGGCCCTTGACTGAAGATTTTGTTTGCAGGCTCTTAGGTGTAATCCCACTCTGTCTGCATCTGAGGTTGAATCTCAGGTGGTTCGTGTAGTCTGCCATTTTACATGCTCTTTGCTCGTACTCGTACAAGTTTAAGGCAATTCTCGCTGAAATGAGACAACATTTCTTTATCCATGCTCAATAATCCAGGTAAGAAAATCAAAAAAAGTTGAATCAGTTCATCTGGACACAGAGTTTATTGACAGATACGTTTCATCACTCATCTAAGTGACCTCTTCAGTCTCAACTGACTGCAGGTATCCCTGTCCCTTACAAACAATACAGTGGCACAATGACCGAAACCAACCATCAGTTTCATATGCACATATGGGGGCGTACTTGTCGCGGCCTAGCCCTCAAGGCTCCTGCTGCCAGCGATGGCTAGGTATGGGCCCGACGCTCCAGCGCCATCCATTTTCAGGGCTAGGTGATTCGGCAGGTGAGTTGTTACACAATCCTTAGTGGATTCGGACTTCCATGGTCACCGTCCTGCCATCCCTGAGCTGGGGGGGGGGGCTAAGATTACATGTCACCATCTTACAAAGTTGTGATTGCAACTATTTCCCAACCCTCTGTGAATAGTACACACGGCCATAGAAAGTCTAGTAAAAGGTCACACCGATATTTGCATATGAAACTGATGGTTGTTTCGGTCGTCACGCAACTGTATTGTGTATAAGGGTGGGGTACCTGCAGTCAGGTGAGACTGAAGAGGTCACTTAGATGATGATGAAACGTTTCTGTCAATAAACGTTGTGTCCAGATGACTTGATTCACCTTTATTTGATTTTCTCACCTGGATTATTGAGCAGCATCAAGACACTTAGAAGGACAGGATTAGGAACAATTATATTAGAGGGACCGCTCAGGTTGGACGGTTTGGAGACAAAGCAAGAGAGGCAAGATTGAGGTGGTTTGGACATGTGTGGAGGAGAGATGCTGGGTATATTGGGAGAAGGATGCTGAATATGGAGCTGCCAGGGAAGAGGAGAAGAGGAAGGCCAAAGAGGAGGTTCAGGATGTGGTGAGAGAGGACATGCAGGTGGTCGGTGTGACAGAGGAAGATGCAGAAGACAGGAAGAGATGGAAACGGATGATCCGCTGTGGCGACCCCTAACGGGAGCAGCCGAAAGTAGTAGATCAAGACACTTATTTAAGTAAATTCCATCCTCTAGTGGACAGTGTCCTAGTTAGTGAACTCATGGCTCTTTGGCCCATGGTGTGATGAGACAAATGTTGATTTGATCATGAAAAATGAATCAAATGGCAAAATGTGTCAATAACTCAAGATAGTGGATAGAAATAATGACCAGAGGCGAACCTGCACAGTTGAAACATGTTTAATGACGCAAAGTGGCTCATGCCATCTTGGAGTAAGGTGCAGTAGCTTATGCCAATTTAAAGTTTTCCAGTGCAAGTGCAAGGTTAGCAAAAAGCCAATCAAAGTGCTTCAAGAGTCAATCGTAGTTCTACTCAGTTCACCCAGAGTAAGACGAATTTGGACTTTGTTTTCTTTTTTAAAGCTTAAAACACAACATATCGCTAAGTTCTACTCATTTACTACTAACGGGAACATAGCATTAACTTTAAACCACAGGCTCCTACTGAGCATCGGGCAGTTCCGAAACAAACACTGAAAGCAAGACAATGGGTAACATGTAGAGTGACTAGTAACTGTACTCCAGAAAGCTAAAAGGATGATGTAAATCACAATTCCTCTCCTTGGTCAATAAATCTCAATCAAAGAGAGGCATGGTCACAGACCCAATAAACAGTACACCTTTAAAACTATTTGTGCTATTACATTGTACATGATGTAAGTTAACCACTGAAATGGAGACAGAATGCTGCCTCAAGAACTAAGGATCTAAGAATTTGTGCTTTCCTTCGGATGCTTTTGCGATGCATTGTGACGATCAACCAGTCTCTAATTATTGAGTTGACACAGCCAATCATGGGATGGGGTTGGATGACCGATGTCCTGCCCTGGGAGACCCTGGGGTCGGCAGCACAGCACAACATTCATTTGTTCTTCTGGGCCTTCTGGGCAGACTTGGTGATTTTGCCTGTGGTGGAAACCTTCTTCTCCACGCCCTTGATCACGCCGACAGCCACGGTCTGACGCATGTCACGCACCGCAAAACGGCCTGTGTGGGAAATGGAAGCATAGTTGGACTTATCAAAGAAGGTTGAATCCGTTCATCTGGACACAGCATTTATTGACAAATACGTTTCATCACTATCTGTCACTGAACATTGTGCCCAGATGAACTGATTCAACCTTCTGTGACTTCCTTACCTGGATTATTCAGCATGCATCAGTTGGACTTAATTCATTTACCCATTTATTGTCTATCATTGCGTAATACATACAATTCACCGATGTGGGACTTCAGCCTATCCTATGGGTATTGGGCAGGGAGAAACCCAGGACATAATGCCAGTCCCACACCCAAATTCGCACACACTGTATCTATTGGCACTTGAGTCTCCATTTCCTCTTAACGTGCCTATGTTTGTGTTTTTGGACAAAGATTTTCATTTGGTCCTATGGCGCTCAATTGGTAGAGCGCTGGGTTTAGTAGAATATGCCTTGATCGTGGTACTTAAACTGCCAAGGTGAGGGGTTTGATTCTCACTTGGAACACCTGTACTGTGAGGTGATTCAGTCATTTGATTGTCTAGCACTTTGTGTAGTAGGCCTAGGTAAACGCCATAGAAGTGCAGTCATTCATTCATTTATTTGGACTTTAGGGGGGAACTGGAGAGAGGAGACACCTGGAGGGTTCAAAACAGGAGCCTCTTGCTACAAAGCATTTTATTTGTAATTCTACCTTTGACTTTTATGTGGGGTTTTTGTACGTTAGCCATACAAGAACAAGTTAAAATGGGTAATGGAACTAAACTTGGATATGATTAGCCAAGAAACATATGTGCCTGTTGAAGGTTAAAAAAAAAAAAAAAAAAAAACCCTTGTTAATTTCCATCTCAACGTACCCAGTGGAGGGTACTCGGAGAAGCTCTCCACACACATGGGCTTGCCAGGGATCATATCTACGATAGCAGCATCTCCAGACTTAAGAGACTTTGGGTTGTCCTCTAGCTTCTTGCCAGAGCGGCGGTCAATCTTCTCTTTGAGCTCGGCGAACTTGCAGGCAATGTGGGCAGTGTGGCAGTCCAGCACCGGGGCGTAGCCAGCACTAATCTGGCCTGGATGATTAAGGATGATCACCTGATGGAGCAAGAGGTCAACATGGGTGTACTTACAATAATCTTCCTATTCCAATAAAAACAAAATCCCATGAAACAATGCCAGCACGTCTCTTCCAGCACTCCTTTTCTCAGTACCCAGATCGCCTGCAAATACTGAGGGGGATAACGTAATCGTTTGGAGTATGGCAGCAAATTAAGAAGGGCTGCAGATTACCAGACACTTCTATTCATTCCTCGGTATATCACAATCGTGCATCCCCCATCCCTCTCTTTTGACTGTTGGAGGCTAAAAGGTATAGTCACTTCCAAAGATTAGTATATTAACAAGCAATGTGCCTCATGTACTCAGTTAAAGACACAGTCTCTCTTCCTACAACACATTTCTTCCAATACTTTAGGAATCATTTCCATCGGTGTCTGCCTAACTTTGAGTCCCTCCCTGAAGGAAGACTGATTTATAAGCTTTTGCTGGGCCTACCTGAAGAAAAAAAAAACTGGTCTCAAGCTTTCTAAATATATTTTCTGAACAAGTACCTTTTTTTTTAAAATATATATTTTTCGACCCCCCCCCCTTTTTTTTCTCCCCAATTATACCCGCCCAATCACCCCACTCTTTCCGAGCCATCCAGTCTCTGCTCCACCCCCTCTGCTGTTCCGGGAGGGCTGCAGACTACCACATGCCTCCTCCCATACACATGGAGTCACCAGCCACATCTTTTCACCTGACAGTGAGGAGTTTCACTAGGGGGGCGTAGCGCGTGGGAAGATCACACTATCCCCCCAGTTCCCCCTCCCCCCTGAACAGGCGCCCCGACCGACCAGAGGAGGCGCTAGTGCAGCAACGTTGTGTTTTTTAGCAATCAATTTACTAAACAGGCTGTGAGAAGAAAATCATATTCAAGCACTTTTGCAGTTTAGCACAAAAATGTGGACACTACTTGTAGAGCATCTCCGTGATGTTTACATGTTTTTACACTGTCTTGTGAGTCTGGCTTTTACACTGCATCTTGTTTGGTAAAAGTTGCACATCAGTTGCCAGCGTAATAAAGTTGAGCTGAACGCACAAAACACGGGTTCATTTAAGCCCTGCCCATCACCGGGTCTCTATGGCCAGTTGTCGTGCACCACAGCGCCACAGGAGGTCACTCCTGCCTGTGGCCGTCAGACTGCACACCTCCTCCCTCAGAGGGTCAGACACTCCGAGTTACCGGTCATCAGGATGCCCGTCCACTTGTTCTACCCTGTCGGGTTCTGTTTGTGTTGTTGTTGTTGTGTGCTGCCGTAGTGCAGTATAGATAGGCTGTTATGTGCACCATGCCTGTTGATATAGTTTGTTCTTATTTCTATTTCTTATTTTATCTTTTTCTTGTTTCTATTTGTTTCTATTTTCTTGTTGTCTTGAATCTTGTTAGTTTTTTCTTTACTAGAGCGTGAGCGTCTGTAATGGGACCCAGTTTCCCCTCGGGGGTGAAGAAAGTGTTGTGATTCTGACTGTCATCTACCTGAGCGGTGAAGTTGGCCGCTTCCTGGGGCGGGTCGTTCTTGCTGTCACCAGCCACGTTGCCACGGCGGATGTCCTTCACAGAAACATTCTTGACGTTGAAGCCCACATTATCTCCAGGCATGGCCTCCGTTAGGGCCTCGTGGTGCATCTCCACAGACTTCACTTCAGTGGTTACATTGACCGGGGCAAAGGTAACCACCAGGCCAGGTTTTAGGATGCCGGTCTCCACTCGGCCCACTGGCACTGTTCCAATACCTGAGAAGAAGAAGAAGAATGTCAGGAAAGACGGATTTGAGGGGCATTTAATTAACAATGTAAGCAATCCTGTGGCACGATGGCTAGCGCACAACTTAATATCAAGGGTCCGGGTTCCCACTCTCCAGCAAAACATTTTCTAAGAATTTTCAAGGAAAATGTCCTTGACTTTTGATGGAATATACATGATGGCCATTGCTCGCAGGTCATCTCATTCAGTATTAACGGTCAGAGAAAGCATCACTACAGCCCCTGCGACTGACCGACCGACTGACTGACTCGCACACACACAAACCATTCCTTGAATAGTTAGCGTCTGATCACTGAGTTTTACTGAAATAGCTCCATTTGTTCTGTAATTATCACTGAGTTGGAAAAACAACGTTAAAGTCGGGGGACGTTCATGTGGCTGCAATGTTGTGATGTTTGACACAGCAGCACACCAAAACACCCACGTGAGGGTCATTTCAAACAACAGCCTCTATCTAAATGGACTGTAACCCGTAGCTTGTTACTGAACGGACCCCCAAACTTTCAAGCACTGAGCAGTAAGATCAGGGGCTAAAACTATGCCTGAAAATATGCAACCTCAGTGTGTGAAAATACAGTTTTATGCCCTAACTTTACAATTTTCAAGAATATTTCCAAAATAATATGGAAATTTTAATCAGTTTTATCATTTTCCAGATGTTTTTCCATAACTGGAAAACTCGTCTGTAAATTCCCAGGTTTTTCCAGGACATGTAGGACTCTGATATTTACCTCCAATCTTATAGACATCCTGCAGGGGTAGACGAAGGGGTTTGTCTGTTGGACGGGAAGGAGGCTGAATGGCATCTAGAGCCTCCAGCAGTGTGATCCCAGATGCGTTGCCATCCTTCCTGGTGATCTTCCACCCCTTGAACCAGGTCATCTGGAAAGGAAAATTGGCTTTTTATTGAACATCCAGGGAATGTGTGATCAACCTTTTTCAGGAACACCCTGCCTGGATATATTCACGTATTTAAGCTGCCCAGTGGATGTACAGTCATTTCCAGCTAGTCACAAAGCAGCCTGAACAACTCGGTTTGAGGATCTTGGGAATGCTGACAATAGTGGTTAAGAAAGGGAAAACATTAATTACCAACTTCTCCAACTTGTTGGGGGATTCAAACTAGCAAACTTAAAGCCACGAGCCCTCTTGATTAGACTTAACGGTTGCTGCCTCACTTTTGACAACAGCAACATGGACAGGATCAAATGTCAAGGCTTGGTCTTGTTCCTCTGATTCCAACATCATTTGCATTCTGCTTACGTTTGGGCTAGCCTCTAGCATGTTGTCCCCGTTCCAGCCTGAGATGGGCACGAAGGCCACGGTGTCAGGGTTGTAGCCGATTTTCTTGATATAGGTGCTCACTTCCTTCACAATCTCCTCATAGCGTTTCTGACTGTAGTTGGGCTCAGTTGAGTCCATTTTGTTGATGCCCACAATGAGCTGCTTCACCCCCAGCGTGTAGGCCAGGAGGGCATGCTCGCGGGTTTGCCCGTTCTTGGAGATACCAGCCTCAAATTCTCCAACGCCAGCTGCCACAATCAGCACGGCGCAGTCTGCCTAAAGAGAGAGTAGTTAAAGGATTAGTGGAGGTGATGTGCCTTTGGCCTTTGCATTATTTACTATTAGTTGCTTGTTGGATTGTTGATTGTCTGAATTGAAACTTGTTCTCTTGTTACTGTGGAAGGAGTCAAGAAGTTTTGGGGTCCCTCTAGGAAAAGTCATCACATCTAATGTTGGGGTCCCTCTAGGAAAAGTCACCACATTTCAGGTTGGAAAAAGATCATGTAGAGTCTTTTCTCTGCTGTTAAACACTGTTGTGGGTCATTCTGACCCAAAAGACAACAGAGGGGTCAACTAATTCCACACTTCTTACCAGTGTCATGTTTCTGACGGGTGGCATTCTAACCATATGACTCCTGCAGCTGATTCCTCCTATACCTGATTTGATCGGTCTATGATTGATAGCGCTTGCTTTTTGCACCCTATCGTTCCTGACCACATTAGATGATGTTTTGATATTAAGTAGTTGCATAGATACTCGGAGGTATCGCTTCGTAGTCTTAGGCCTAACTTTTTCTACCTAATAACATTGTGTTTATGTTCTTTTGCCTTTGTTGAGCATCTCATTTTAACAACTAGCTCATATGTCCAAATGTAGCTATCAGCTGAGGAGGAGGTGCAAGTGACGTTAGATCTGGCACACCTGCACACGGGGCCTACAGCAGCCTCCCACATCTTCAGGTGTGCCATGTGTGCCGCTCATCATGGCCACTGGTGCTAGTGTTACACACCTGGGAGGTCCCAGTGATCATGTTTTTGATGAAGTCCCTGTGACCGGGGGCATCGATGATGGTCACATAGTACTTGCTGGTCTCAAACTTCCACAGGGAGATGTCAATGGTAATCCCACGCTCCCTCTCTGCCTTCAGCTTGTCCAGCACCCAGGCGTACTTAAAAGAGCCCTTCCCCATCTAGGAAGAAAATGCAATTGTTGGTGAATGTGTACCGTTAGTCATGTTTGTTTTTGTTTTTATTTTAATTTTACTGACTTATGTGATACAGTCCAGGTATTATGTCCTTTTCATGTGGCCCTGAGTCATCGCTTGTTTGTTACAATGTTATTGTCGTACTTTACCTCATACATGTTTACAAGATGTCAGTCACTGACCTGAGTTTCAGAAGCTGCATAACCCGTCATTCATTCATGAACTCTTAGCGCATGGGTAGCTCCCCTGTAGTAGTAGTAGTAGGAGTAGTAGTAGTGGTGGTAGTAGTAGTAGTAGTGGTAGTAGTAGTGGTGGTAGTAGTAGTAGTGGTAGTAGTAGTAGTGGTAGGTGTGGTAGTAGTAGTAGTAGTAGTAGTAGTGGTAGTAGTAGTAGTGGTAGGTGTGGTAGTAGTAGTGATAGTAGTAGTAGTAGTAGTGGTGGTAGTAGTGGTAGTTAGCGCGTGGGTGGAGTTGACATGCTTTGTTCTGAAAAAGGGGCTGATTTGTTACCATTGTGTAGTTACCCTTTACTTTGGCTTCATTCACGATATTTCTATGCAAGCCAGAAGCTTTCAACTGTGAAAGGAGCGACTCCGAAGTTCAAATGGAAATGGGCCGAGACCGTTCTCTAAGTTGTCTCGGTTTGATTGTTTGGTCCGCACCAAAGTCCGACTGCTGCATTCCTATATTTGCAAAAACACTAAAGGGGGCGGTGTACCAGGGTTCAGTATAACTGCACTAACTAAGGTGTGAAAATGCTCGAAGAGCACTGATTAGCCCCAAAGCTAGCACAGACATGACCACACCTCGGTTTACTGTTTATAGATTTATACGCTCATCCTGTTAAGTTTCTGTCACTTTAAACGACTTCCACAGTGATGATGTTCCTTTGCCTGTCACAGGAAGGCATCCTCGATAACGCCCACCTACCTCCGCTGCTTCCTTCTCGAACTTCTCGATGGTTCTCTTATCGATCCCGCCACACTTGTAGATGAGATGGCCGGTCGTCGTGGACTTGCCAGAGTCCACGTGGCCAATCACCACGATGTTAATATGAAGCTTCTCTTTCCCCATGGCGGCCGGAGCTGCTTACAGTCTGCTGGCAGAGACAGTGGGGTGTAGTGACGGTGTCTACAGTAACATGGTGTGTAGTGACGATGTCTACATGTAACGTGTGTGTAGTGACGGTGTCTACAGTAACATGTGTGTAGTGACGGTGTCTACAGTAACGTGTGTGTAGTGACGGTGTCTACAGTAACATGTGGTGTGTAGTGACGGTGTCTACAGTAACGTGGTGTGTAGTGACGGTGTCTACAGTAACATGTGGTGTGTAGTGACGGTGTCTACAGTAACATGTGGTGTGTAGTGACGGTGTCGACAGTAACGTGGTGTGTAGTGACGGTGTCTACAGTAACGTGGTGTGTAGTGACGGTGTCTACAGTAACATGTGGTGTGTAGTGACGGTGTCTACAGTAACATGTGGTGTGTAGTGACGGTGTCCACAGTAACATGGTGTGTAGTGACGGTGTCTACAGTAACATGTGGTGTGTAGTGACGGTGTCCACAGTAACATGTGGTGTGTAGTGACGGTGTCCACAGTAACATGTGGTGTGTAGTGACGGTGTCCACAGTAACACGTGGTGTGTAGTGACGGTGTCCACAGTAACACGTGGTGTGTAGTGACGGTCTCTACAGTAACGTGGTGTGTAGTGACGGTGTCTACAGTAACATGTGGTGTGTAGTGACGGTGTCTACAGTAACATGTGGTGTGTAGTGACGGTGTCTACAGTAACGTGTGTGTAGTGACGGTGTCTACAGGTAACGTGTGTGTAGTGACGGTGTCTACAGTAACGTGGTGTGTAGTGACGGTGTCTACAGGTAACGTGGTGTGTAGTGACGGTGTCTACAGTAACATGTGGTGTGTAGTGACGGTGTCTACAGTAACATGTGGTGTGTAGTGACTGTCTACAGCAACGTGGTGTGTAGTGACGGTGTCTACAGTAACGTGGTGTGTAGTGACGGTGTCTACAGTAACGTGGTGTGTAGTGACGGTGTCTACAGTAACGTGGTGTGTAGTGACGGTGTCTACAGTAACGTGGTGTGTAGTGACGGTGTCTACAGTAACATGTGGTGTGTAGTGACGGTGTCTACAGTAACATGTGGTGTGTAGTGACGGTGTCTACAGGTAACATGGTGTGTAGTGACGGTGTCTACAGTAACATGTGGTGTGTAGTGACGGTGTCTACAGTAACGTGGTGTGTAGTGACGGTGTCTACAGGTAACATGGTGTGTAGTGACGGTGTCTACAGTAACATGTGGTGTGTAGTGACGGTCTCTACAGTAACATGTGGTGTGTAGTGACGGTCTCTACAGTAACATGTGGTGTGTAGTGACGGTGTCTACAGTAACGTGGTGTGTAGTGACGGTGTCTACAGTAACGTGGTGTGTAGTGACGGTGTCTACAGTAACGTGGTGTGTAGTGACGGTGACTACAGTAACATGTGGTGTGTAGTGACGGTGTCCACAGTAACATGTGGTGTGTAGTGACGGTGTCCACAGGTAACAGCAAGCAGGGTGGACACAATCAGGAACATACCCACACTAACACACATACCCACACCCACACTAACACACATACCCACACCCACAGTAACACACACACCCACACTAACACACATACCCACACCCACACTAACACACATACCCACACTAACACACATACCCACAGTAACACACATACCCACACTAACACACATACCCACACCCACACTAACACACATACCCACACTAACACACATACCCACAGTAACACACATACCCACACTAACACACATACCCACAGTAACACACATACCCACAGTAACACACATATCCACACTAACACACATACCCACACTAACACACATACCCACAGTAACACACATATCCACACTGACACACATACCCACACTAACACACATACCCACAGTAACACACATACCCACACTAACACACATACCCACACTAACACACGTACCCACACTAACACACATACCCACACTAACACACATACCCACAGTAACACACATACCCACACTAACACACATACCCACACTAACACACATACACACAGTAACACACATACCCACAGTAACACACATACCCACACTAACACACATACCCACAGTAACACACATACCCACACTAACACACATACCCACAGTAACACACATACCCACAGTAACACACACACCCACACTAACACACATACCCACACTAACACACATATCCACAGTAACACACATATCCACACTAACACACATACCCACAGTAACACACATATCCACACTAACACACATACCCACACTAACACACATACCCACACCCACAGTAACACACATACCCACACTAACACACATACCCACAGTAACACACATACCCACACTAACACACATACCCACACCCACACTAACACACATACCCACACTAACACACATACCCACAGTAACACACATACCCACACTAACACACATACCCACAGTAACACACATACCCACACTAACACACATACCCACAGTAACACACAAATCCACACTAACACACATACCCACACTAACACACATACCCACAGTAACACACATATCCACACTGACACACATACCCACACTAACACACATACCCACAGTAACACACATACCCACACTAACACACATACCCACACTAACACACGTACCCACACTAACACACATACCCACACTAACACACATACCCACAGTAACACACATACCCACACTAACACACATACCCACACTAACACACATACACACAGTAACACACATACCCACAGTAACACACATACCCACAGTAACACACATACCCACACTAACACACATACCCACAGTAACACACATACCCACAGTAACACACATACCCACAGTAACACACACACCCACACTAACACACATACCCACACTAACACACATATCCACAGTAACACACATATCCACACTAACACACATACCCACACTAACACACATATCCAAAGTGAAAAAACCCCAAACAAACACTATCCAAGGGAACGGACGCCAGCCAGGAGGGCTGTCAGAACAGCGCCCCCTTCAGGCGCTGGTGATAGGTTTCAAAACTCCCAACTTCCACGGTGCAGTACTTTGAGCTGGAGGAGTCCCTCAAGGTAATGCTGGGACACTTGTGAGAGTGGGTCAGCATGTACCATCATCAACACAGCAGTGGGTCCAAAGGGCTGTGCAGGCAGTCACAGCAGCAGAACCAGAGGGGGCGCTGCAGCCTGGACAAGGACACCAGTGGCCCAGTTTACTTCCCATTAGGGCGGTGCTCTCGCCGCACCTTTACCCGTTTTTTGTTAAGTTTTATTTCATTTATTTCTATGTGTGTCCTGTATTTATTCACACCCCTGCTGGACTCTTTCATGGGACCAGGACTCTGTCCCTGCTGGACTCTGCGAGGAGAACCGAGCCGTGATGTTCGTGAGTCCGAGTGCCGCCGGTGTGTCATGAACAGACTCTGCAGCAGAGCTTCGTTCAAGTCTCACGCCACCATTTTGTCGTCGGGCTGGTTTCCGGAGGAGCCGCCATGTCCGCCACGCTGCGCTGCAGCGCACAGGTGCACGCGGAGGAGGGAGGAGGGGGGAGGAGGAGCACGCTTCACCTTAAGTGGGCGTCTCAGTGACGGTTGATATGCCCTCGGTATGTGTGGTGAGCGACGGGTCAATAAATATTCACCTAGAACAAGCAGACCAGACCAGACCAGACCAGACCAGACCAGACCAGACCACGTCCCCTCTTGGGAAACTGGGCTGGAAGCGGCAGCAGGGCGCCGTCTTAATCCCTCTGCGTCAGGTGGACGGCACACGGCGCCAGCCCTGCTCCGCCCCAAGCCCCGCCTCCCTCCCGCCTCCCTCCTCCCTCCCTACCGTTAGAGAGGCGAGGACTCACGCTCGCCACTGTGACCGCGTCGCTCCCACGTCGTGGGGCCCGCAGCCCGCTGTCGCCGCCGCCGCCATGTTCCCTCATCCGCCGCCGGCGGCCCGAGCAGCCCGGCTGCGATTACCAGACGCGTGGCGTCCGCTGCGCCGCTACCAAATGTCCATCCATCCATCCATCCACCCATCCATCCATCCATCCATCCACCCATCCATCCTTTATCCGAACCGCTTATCCTGCTCTCAGGGTTGCGGGGATGCTGCAGCCTGTCATCCCAGCAGCCACTGGGCGGCAGGCGGGGAGACACCCTGGACAGGCCGCCAGGCCATCACACGCACACACACACACACACACGCACACCTAGGGACAACTTAGTGCGGCTGATTCACCTGGCCTACACGTCTTTGGACCGTGGGAGGAAACCGGATCACCCGGAGGAAACCCACGCAGACACGGGCACAACATGCAAACTGCACACAAGAGGACGACCCCCAAGGTCGGACTACCCCGGGGCTCGAACCCGGGACCTTCTTGCTGCGAGGCCACCGCGCTACGCTACCCACTGCGCCACCGCGCCGCCCAGCAAGCGCTCCGTCACACGCAGAGGAAGGGAGAATAAGGGAGGCAGAGGAAGGGAGGCGCGCAGCCTCGCCGCCGGCCAATAGAAGGGGCCGTGAGGGAGGGCCGCGGCGCGCTGCGTGCCCGGAGCTACGCGGTCCACGCCGCCGCGTTGCTCGGCGTGAGTCCTACCTGTGGGTCCGCTGCGGCGCAGGAGACGCTGGTCCGTTTAACGAGCGGCAGACGGACAGAGCGGCGTTGCGTAATGCGCTGTGCGCGTACCCGCTCCAGCGCGCGTCACGGCACGGGCCCGTCACAGACTACACACGGCACTGCGCGAGCGTCCCGGACCAGCGCGCGTCACGGCACGGGACCGTCACAGACTACACACGGCACTGCGCGAGCGTCCCGGACCAGCGTCGACGGGGTTTAAACGGCTTAAAGCGCTCTGGCCAATTACTCCGCTGGCAGCGCTCCTCTGTCTGCACTGGAGTGGACCTGAGCAGGAGGTCCTGGACGGGTCGTGGTCCGCTCGGCCAGCTGACCATCTGCACGTTTAGCGACGGCCCACAGATGGTGGCGGTGTTGGGTGGAGGGGCCCTCCACTCCAGAATGACTCGTTTCGTCTTGCCATGTCTGGTTTCCAAGGTGCAGCAGAAACACAGCTGAGCTTATAAAAGGAAGGACGACTCCTTTAATATGTGGTCTGTTTATTGAGCCAATTAAGGCACAGTAATAAAAAAACTAATGTGGCAATTGCGACAAATTATAACCCAGCGACTAAAACCACCGTTAACAGTAAACATAACACAAAACGGACTCTGAGCATAACTACATTCATTGAAAACCAACACATCATGTAATGACATTTTAATTACTGTAACCCAACACATCATGTAATGACATTTTATTTTAATTACTGTAACCCAACACATAATGTAGCTACAAGGCAAGGACTGGGACATTTTACTGGTCTGTTACCAGGGCAACTAAAAAGTCCCAGAACACAACAACTTTATCCCTTCACTTTTCTCTTATCCTCCTCGACACACACTTTAAAAAATTAAAAAGCAGTGTATTTCATCTTCCTGGCGTAGGGTGGTTCTGGTGTAGGATGGTAGGGTGGTACTGGTTTAGGATGGTATTGGTGCGGGATGGTAGGATGATACTGGTGTGCGCTGGTACTGGTTTAGGATAGTACTGGTGTAGGATGGTAGGATGGTACTGGTGTAGAATAGTACTGGTGTAGGCTGGTACTGGTTTAGGATGGTAGGATGCTACTGGTGTAGGACGCTACTGGTGTAGGATGGTAGAATGGTACTGGTGTAGGATGGTACTGGTGTAGGAGGGTAGTGGTGAAGGATGGTAATGGTGTAGGATGGCACTGGTGTAGGATGGTAGGATGGTACTGGTGTAGGATGGTAGGATGGTACAGGTGTAGGATGGTAGGATGGTACAGGTGTAGGAGGGTAGTGGTGAAGGATGGTAATGGTGTAGGATGGCACTGGTGTAGGATGGTAGGATGGTACTGGTGTAGGATGGTAGGATGGTACAGGTGTAGGATGGTAGGATGGTACTGGTGTAGGAGGGTAGTGGTGAAGGATGGTAATGGTGTAGGATGGCACTCGTGTAGGATGGTAGGATGGTACTGGTGTAGGATGGTAGGATGGTACAGGTGTAGGATGGTAGGATGATACATCTGTAGGATGGTACAGGTGTAGGATGGTAGGATGGTACAGGTGTGGGATGGTACTGGTGTAGGAGGGTAGTAGTGAAGGATGGTAATGGTGTAGGATGGCACTCGTGTAGGATGGTAGGATGGTACAGGTGTAGGATGGTAGGATGATACAGCTGTAGGATGGTACAGGTATAGGATGGTAGGATGGTAGGATGATACAGGTGTAGGAGGGTAGTGGTGTAGGATGATACAGGTGTAGGATGGTAGGATGATACAGGTGTAGGAGGGTAGTGGTCTAGGATGGTAGGATGATACAGGTGTAGGATGATACAGGCGTAGGATGGTACTGGTGTAGGATGATACAGGCGTAGGATGGTACTGGTGTAGGATGATACAGGTGTAGGATGGTACTGGTGTAGGAGGGTAGTGGTGTAGGATGATACAGGTGTAGGATGGTACTGGTGTAGGATGATACAGGTGTAGGATGGTACTGGTGTAGGAGGGTGGGTAGTGGTGTAGGATGATACAGGTGTAGGAGGGTAGTGGTGTAGGATGATACAGGTGTAGGATGGTAGGGTGTAGGAGGGTAGTGGTGTAGGATGGTAGGATGATACAGGTGTAGGATGGTAGTGGTGTAGGAGGGTACTGGTACATGTGACTCTACAGTCTTTATAAGAGTGTGGCCCTGCTCAGGTTAATAAAATAAGGCACACTGGCAGCTTTGGGTGAGAGTGTGTTTGTTGGTGTGTGTAACAAACACGGTGAAGTGCTTCACGACACACACATACACACACACACACACACACACACACACACACACACACACACACACACACACACACACACGGCTTCATGACTTTTCCCTTTTTACACAGGCCTACCTTAAAGGCTGTCCCAGTGTCAGCTGGGTTTATGGAGAACTGATTCGGGTGTGAAGTGATATTTCTACTGTTCCATAAGCTCAAGCTAACCGCCATCATCACCCACAGCATCGCACACGCCAGAGGACTCGCTTGATTGGCTGTCAGCTGGATGGTTTAACAGAGCTGGAAGAAGACGTGCAACACAAAGACATTTATACCACCAGGGCCCCGACCCTAAGGCCATAAGACCCATAAATCTGTTAAGATAGACTTCCTTCTCAGCTGTAAGGCCTGATGGATGGCAGACAGGAAGTGCAAATCCTGCAAACAAAGGCAAGGACGTGTCCGACAGGCACTTCTGTCTGTGACACGGCCTACTTCTTCATCGCCATCCAGGCTGAGAGGGCCCTGAGGACGGCCTGTCGGTCAAAACACGCGGTCACAGCTTTTGTGGCAGCGAGTGCTTCTCTCTGGGCTCACTGCCACTCGGGGACACACAACTTCACTTGTGCAGAGGCTGCACAACTTTAAACATGTACAACAAGAAACAATCACCAAACTGAATCATATGCAAAGAAAACACACAAGCATGGACTACGCTTACAATCACCACACACAAAAGCACTTTAAAATCAATGGTAGAGGCCTCCTCCTAACGCGTGTCTCCCCCTACTGGTGTTTTGCACGTCGTCATCATGATGCTTTTTAAGAAGGACAAGTTAAATTCTCATACGTGTGCCACATCTGTTACCGGCCATATTGTCCCACATTATTTCGATGTGACCAGATGTCAGTCATGTTTTTTTTCTTTTCTTTTTTGTTGTTGACACGTGCTCTGTTGAACCATTGTCTGTTAAATCAGACGGCCTCTGTCGAGTGCAGCTGACACCGTATCAAGTAAGACCCGCAACGTGACGCTTCACTGGGATTAAGGCTGCGATTATTACACCAGGGTTCAGAACGGCCCTAAGTAACTGTGATTGCTATAAGGCGTTGTTGACCTGGATGTGTACTAGTCTAGTAGAGGTGTGATTGACATGAGTGTGTGTGACTAAAGCAGGGAGGGGTTGGTACACTTTCCCATAATGCATGGCTCTTTGGCTCTGTCTCCATGACTGTAGGGCCTGGGGACGGCCCAGGGCTGCAGCGTGCCTTGGCCGAACACTGTGTAGAACGTCGCTCCAAACAGGTTGATTGCAGCGGCGATATAGAAGACAGTCTGCCACTCCTCTATGGTGTTCTAAACCAAAACCACCAGTTAGACATCGTTTAGATCAGGAGGCGTTAACTTCAGAAGACTTACTCACCAGCACACATTTTAAAAGAAGCTGACAAAATCTGAAATGGTGGGAAAAGTAAAAGCACGGTTATAACACTTGTTTATCTAGTCAGAGACCTCCGTCAGAGACCTCCACTTAGTGCTGGATGGTTCTGCAGCGCTGGCCCCTCACGGCGAAGCCATGCTGCACTATGGTAGTACATTCAGATACAAAAGGACAGCAAAGAGCTTTAGCTCATTACAATAATGGTGCAACAAAAAGAGGGAACCAAGCGTGCCCTCTGCAGGCAAACTGTCAACTTGCTAATCCTGGCAGTGACCTTAAACCTATTAAGAGAGTATATTGGGCATCGTGCTGTCTGCAAGCTGTCTGCATGTTGTCTACATGATGTCTACATGTTGTCTACATGTTGTCTACATCATGTCTGCATGCTGTCTGCATGTTGTCTGCATGATGTCTGCATGATGTCTGCAAGCTGTCTACATGATGTCTGCAAGATGTCTGCATGTTGTCTACATGATGTCTACATGATGTCTGCATGTTGTCTACATGTTGTCTACATGATGTCTGCATGTTGTCTACATGTTGTCTACATGTTGTCTACATGATGTCTGCATGCTGTCTACATGATGTCTACATGATGTCTGCATGTTGTCTGCATGATGTCTGCATGATGTCTGCATGTTGTCTGCATGCTGTCTGCATGATGTCTGCATGTTGTCTGCATGCTGTCTGCATGTTGTCTGCATGTTGTCTGCATGCTGTCTGCATGTTGTCTGCATGCTGTCTGCATGCTGTCTGCATGCTGTCTGCATGTTGTCTGCATGTTGTCTACATGATGTCTGCATGTTGTCTGCATGCTGTCTGCATGCTGTCTACATGATGTCTACATGATGTCTGCATGCTGTCTGCATGCTGTCTGCATGTTGTCTGCATGCTGTCTACATGATGTCTACATGATGTCTCCATGCTGTCTGCATGTTGTCTGCATGTTGTCTGCATGCTGTCTACATGATGTCTACATGATGTCTACATGATGTCTGCATGCTGTCTGCATGCTGTCTGCATGTTGTCTGCATACTGTCTGCATGTTGTCTGCATGCTGTCTACATGATGTCTACATGATGTCTGCATGCTGTCTGCATGTTGTCTGCATGCTGTCTACATGTTGTCTACATGCTGTCTACATGATGTCTGCATGTTGTCTACATGATGTCTGCAAGATGTCTGCATGTTGTCTACATGATGTCTGCATGTTGTCTACATGTTGTCTGCATGTTGTCTACATGATGTCTGCATGATGTCTGCATGCTGTCTGCATGTTGTCTGCATGATGTCTGCATGCTGTCTGCATGTTGTCTGCATGCTGTCTGCATGTTGTCTGCATGCTGTCTACATGATGTCTACATGATGTCTGCATGCTGTCTGCATGCTGTCTGCATGCTGTCTGCATGTTGTCTGCATGCTGTCTGCATGTTGTCTACATGATGTCTGCATGCTGTCTGCATGTTGTCTGCATGATGTCTGCATGCTGTCTACATGTTGTCTGCATGTTGTCTGCATGATGTCTACATGATGTCTGCATGTTGTCTGCATGCTGTCTGCATGTTGTCTGCATGCTGTCTGCATGTTGTCTGCATGCTGTCTGCATGTTGTCTACATGATGTCTGCAAGCTGTCTGCATGCTGTCTACATGATGTCAGCAAGCTGTCTGCATGTTGTCTACATGATGTCTGCATGATGTCTGCATGTTGTCTACATGTTGTCTACATGATGTCTGCATGTTGTCTGCAAGCTGTCTGCATGTTGTCTACATGATGTCTGCATGTTGTCTGCATGTTGTCTGCATGATGTCTGCATGCTGTCTGCATGTTGTCTGCATGCTGTCTGCATGTTGTCTGCATGCTGTCTGCATGTTGTCTGCATGCTGTCTACATGATGTCTGCATGCTGTCTGCATGTTGTCTACATGATGTCTGCATGCTGTCTGCATGTTGTCTGCATGTTGTCTACATGATGTCTGCATGCTGTCTGCATGTTGTCTACATGATGTCTGCATGTTGTCTACATGATGTCTGCATGTTGTCTACATGATGTCTGCATGATGTCTGCATGATGTCTGCATGCTGTCTGCAAGCTGTCTGCATGTTGTCTGCATGATGTCTGCATGTCTGCATGCTTACTGCATGTTGTCTACATGTCTGCATGTTGTCTGCATGCTGTCTGCATGCTGTCTACATGATGTCTGCATGCTGTCTGCATGTTGTCTACATGATGTCTGCATGTTGTCTGCATGCTGTCTGCATGCTGTCTGCATGGTCTGCATGTTGTCTACATGATGTCTGCATGTTGTCTACATGATGTCTGCATGCTGTCTGCATGATGTCTACATGATGTCTGCATGTTGTCTACATGCTGTCTGCATGTTGTCTGCATGCTGTCTGCATGCTGTCTGCATGATGTCAGCAAGCTGTCTGCATGTTGTCTACATGATGTCTGCATGATGTCTGCATGTTGTCTACATGTTGTCTACATGATGTCTGCATGTTGTCTGCAAGCTGTCTGCATGTTGTCTACATGATGTCTGCATGTTGTCTGCATGTTGTCTGCATGATGTCTGCATGCTGTCTGCATGTTGTCTGCATGCTGTCTGCATGTTGTCTGCATGCTGTCTGCATGTTGTCTACATGATGTCTGCATGCTGTCTGCATGTTGTCTACATGATGTCTGCATGCTGTCTGCATGTTGTCTGCATGTTGTCTACATGATGTCTGCATGCTGTCTGCATGTTGTCTACATGATGTCTGCATGTTGTCTACATGATGTCTGCATGTTGTCTACATGATGTCTGCATGATGTCTGCATGATGTCTGCATGCTGTCTGCAAGCTGTCTGCATGTTGTCTGCATGATGTCTGCATGATGTCTGCATGCTTACTGCATGTTGTCTACATGATGTCTGCATGTTGTCTGCATGCTGTCTGCATGTTGTCTGCATGCTGTCTGCATGCTGTCTGCATGTTGTCTGCATGCTGTCTGCATGTTGTCTACATGATGTCTGCAAGCTGTCTGCATGCTGTCTACATGATGTCAGCAAGCTGTCTGCATGTTGTCTACATGATGTCTGCATGATGTCTGCATGTTGTCTACATGTTGTCTACATGATGTCTGCATGTTGTCTGCAAGCTGTCTGCATGTTGTCTACATGATGTCTGCATGTTGTCTGCATGTTGTCTGCATGATGTCTGCATGCTGTCTGCATGTTGTCTGCATGCTGTCTGCATGTTGTCTGCATGCTGTGTGCATGTTGTCTGCATGCTGTCTACATGATGTCTGCATGATGTCTGCATGATGTCTGCATGCTGTCTGCATGTTGTCTACATGATGTCTGCATGCTGTCTGCATGTTGTCTGCATGTTGTCTACATGATGTCTGCATGATGTCTGCATGTTGTCTACATGATGTCTGCATGTTGTCTACATGATGTCTGCATGTTGTCTACATGATGTCTGCATGATGTCTGCATGATGTCTGCATGCTGTCTGCATGCTGTCTGCATGTTGTCTGCATGATGTCTGCATGATGTCTGCATGCTTACTGCATGTTGTCTACATGATGTCTGCATGTTGTCTGCATGCTGTCTGCATGCTGTCTACATGATATCTGCATGCTGTCTGCATGTTGTCTACATGATGTCTGCATGTTGTCTGCATGCTGTCTGCATGCTGTCTGCATGGTCTGCATGTTGTCTACATGATGTCTGCATGTTGTCTACATGATGTCTGCATGCTGTCTGCATGTTGTCTACATGATGTCTGCATGCTGTCTGCATGTTGTCTACATGATGTTTGCATGTTGTCTGCATGTTGTCTACATGATGTCTGCATGCTGTCTGCATGTTGTCTGCATGCTGTCTGCATGCTGTCTGCATGTTGTCTGCATGTTGTCTGCATGATGTCTGCATGATGTCTGCATGTTGTCTGCATGCTGTCTGCATGCTGTCTGCATGTTGTCTGCATGTTGTCTGCATGCTGTCTACATGATGTCTGCAAGCTGTCTGCATGTTGTCTACATGATGTCTGCATGATGTCTGCATGTTGTCTACATGTTGTCTACATGATGTCTGCATGTTGTCTGCATGCTGTCTGCATGTTGTCTACATGATGTCTGCATGCTGTCTGCATGTTGTCTGCATGATGTCTGCATGTTGTCTGCATGTTGTCTACATGATGTCTGCATGTTGTCTGCATGTTGTCTACATGCTGTCTGCATGTTGTCTGCATGCTGTCTGCATGTTGTCTACATGATGTCTGCATGTTGTCTGCATGCTGTCTGCATGTTGTCTACATGATGTCTGTATGTTGTCTGCATGCTGTCTGCGTGTTGTCTGCATGCTGTCTGCATGTTGTCTGCATGACGTCTGCAGTGACCCTTTCAGTATCTGGACTGTGAGACACTGCTTCTCATTTTGGCACTGTGCTCTTGTGAAATGAGTCTGTCTATGCACATTGATAGTCCCCTCCCCCCTTTTTCTCCCCAGTTGTACTTGGCCAATTACCCCACTCTTTCAAGCTGTCCCGGTCTCTGCTCCACCCCCTCTGCCGATCTATGGAGGGCTGCAGACTACCACATGTCTCCTCCAATACATGTGGAGTCACCAGCCACTTCTTTTCACCTGACAGTGAGGAGTTTCACCAGGGGGACGTAGCACGTGGGAGGATCACGCTATTTCCCCCAGTTCCCCCTTCCCCCTGAACAGGCGCCCCGACCAACCAGAGGAGGCGCTAGTGCAGCGACCAGGACACATTCCCACAATCGGCTTCCCACCCGCAGACACAGCCAATTGTCTCTGTAGGGACGTCAGACCAAGCCAGATGTAACGCGGGGATTCGAACCGCCGATCCCATGTTAGTAGGCAATGGAATAGACCGCTATTGGTAGTTTTGATTTAAATGCCTCTCCCTTCCTGACACAAATAAAATTAGTACCAACTTTGGGTGACCTGATGATGAGCTTTTACTGTCATTGTTTCCATTTTTGTGCCATTTTGCCATCTCAAAGATTTCAAGCATTGTGGCATCAGAGCAGCCTAACGTCAGTGTTATTTTAATTTATAATGATTCCTATAATTATTTACTATCACCCCTATATATGTATATATCATTAACTTGTCCTAACAAAACAAGGTACATGCTATTGCACTGACTTTATGTTTGGCAACTGGTTTGAAAGAATAAACATGCATAACAACATGCCTGATGTGCTGCACACCAGTCAACAACAATGTAAAAGAGTTGGGGGGGTCAATGTCCAGCTACATGACCATCCAAACTGGTGTTGAAACTCAGAGGTCCTGGCCTGGACAACTCTATCTGTAACTGACTATTTGATTTCCTGACAGGCAGGCCCTAGACTGCGAGAAGAGGTAAAACGTACTCATCTGCATTAGTTCTTAGAACCGGCGTACCTCAGGGCTGCTGTCTCAGTCCCCTGTTGTTCCGTCTGTTTACACACGACTATGTTGCCAAATATGACAATGACAGCATCATTAAATTTGCAGATGACACCACAGTGATTGGACTAATAAACAACAGAGATGGGAGGGCCTATAGGAGGGAAGTGGAAGATTTAACCATATGGTGCCATAACTTCTCCCTGTCAATATCAACAAGGCAAAAGAAATCACTGTTGACTTTAGAAACATCAGAGGAAATGACATTCCTATTTCCGTCAATGGGTCATCTGTTGAAATTGTGGACAGTTTTAGATTTCTCAGTTTACACATCACAGACACCCTCACATGGTCTCTCAACACTAATGGCATCCCGGAGAAGGCACAGCAGAGACTATTTTCTGAGGCGCCTCAAGAGGTTTGGTATGAGTATCAAAATTCTTATGAACTTTTATCTCAGTAGCATGGAGAGTGTGTTGACTGGCTGTATAGTGTGGTTTCGCAACCTGACTGCTCAGGACTGCAGACTGCTGCAAAGGACTGTGAAGACAGCAGCAAAAATCATTGGCATGGAACTACCACAACTTCCTAATAGTTGTGTCAGTCTTGAACTGAACTTGAACATAAAGGGAAAAGCAGTTCTCATAAAACCAGATCAGCAGTGGAGGCTTGTTCATGCAACATAAACAGCAGAGTTTCACTCACATTTGTGGTCAAGGCTCTAGCTATGACCGGACCCACCATACCAGGAATGGTAGCAAAGGAGTTGGTGATTCCTAGCAGAATGCCAGCATATCTAAACAGAGAACACAAAGCTCAGTCAATGACCCCAAATACCCCAAAACTTTCTACACAGGGTACATCGCTTGCTGTTTATGAAGAGATGTAGAATGTAGATATTTCAGTAGATGTTAAGGAGCTTTCAGCTGGAGGACATGCAGTTGCATGTGCTCAGTGTGTACTACAGGGATTTGAATTTGTCTGTAAGTACTACTAAAGGGAATGAGCCACAAAAAAGGAGGGAAAACTAGGTGCACAATTGCAGGTTAAATGATAATGGTAATTATTTCTGGATATTGCAATCATGATTCTTAACCACAATTATAATTCCATACAATTTACAGTATAAAGTTGCTCTAATGCACTTTTAGCATCTTTTTTTTCTCTTTTTGGACCCTCCCCCCTTTTCTCCCCAATTGCACCTGGCCAATCACCCCGCTCTACGAGCCGTCCCGGTCTCTGCTCCACCCCCCCTCCTGGCGATCCGGGGAGGGCTGCAGACTACCACATGCCTCCTCCCATACATGGGGAGTCACCAGCCGCTTCTTTTCACCTGACAGTGAGGAGTTTCACCAGGGGGCATAGCACGTGGGAGGATCAAAGTATTCCCCCCCTGAACAGGCGCCCCGACCAACCGGAGGAGGCGCTAGTGCAGTGACCAGGACACATACCCACATCCAGCTTCCCACCCGCAGACACAGACAAATGTGTCTGTAGGGACGCCCGACCAAGCCGGAGAAAACATGGGGATTCGAACCGGCGACCCCTGTGTTGATAGGCAACGGAATAGACCGCCATGACCCCCGGACGCCCTACTTTTAGCATCTCGGATCAAAGTCTGGACTATTTTCAATTACTGCAAGCATTCCTAAAGAAAATCCAATATGTTTCAGTACTGCTGAGCTCTATAGTGGTAATGCAACACTGACTGTGGGGTCTTGGTGTATACATTATTCACCAGCTCTTCTTTTACTTCAACACAAAAGGAAAGTCTTCTGTTTGGGATGCCAACACAGTACAAGAAGCAGAGGTGCAATATTTGTGCTGTCAAAGTTTGCTCTCTATGTAAAGAAAAGAGTTCTCATTTATAAATAAGTATCTACCTACTACCACTACTACTACTACTACTACTACTACTACTTTCGGCTGCTCCCGTTAGGGGTCGTCACAGCGGATCATCCGTCTCCATCTCTTCCTGTCCTCTGCATCTTCCTCTGTCACACCAGCCACCTGCATGTCCTCCCTCACCACATCCATAAACCTCCTCTTTGGCCTTCCTTTTCTCCTCTTCCCTGGTAGCTCCATATTCAGCATCCTTCTCCGAATATACCCAGCATCTCTCCTCCATACATGTCCAAACCACCTCAATCTTGCCTCTCGTGCTTTGCTATTTATAAATAAGTATCTACCAATAAGTAAAAAAAAGAAATTGTAAACTTATTTTGTAACAATGACTGCTTACTAGAAAGAAAAGCAGAATTTTGGTCACTACTGAAGTTAAAGAGTCTCCCAAAGCATTCTGCTTTCAAAAAAATATGTATTTAAGGGCCAACTTTTCTGGGGTTTGGAAAAAAAGTCTAGCACTTCTGTTTGCAAGACTATTTTAAGTTGATATGTGGCTCTTTAGACGTATTCCCTTCAAATGGACTTTAAATCTTGGGAACAACTGAAAAAATACAAAAGGTGTCTGTGTGTGTGTGTGTGTTTGCCATTTCTCCACCACCAAGAATACATTCCATATATGTCAGTACTCCATTTCACCAACATGGCAGGTTAAGTGTCTTACGAGGGTGCGATGTCTAGGTGGTTGATGTTGAAACCAGAGGCAGACAGTCCACCCAGGGAGGAAGAGATGGTGAGGAAGGTCACAGCCAGGGTGTAGTTACAGCCTATGTAGCCTGCTGCCACCAGGAACACCGCTGGCCCGATCATACCTGAGGTAACACACACACACACACACACACACACACACACACACACACACACACACACACACACGTGTCATCAAACCTGTCATGGTTTTGTACCGGTCTGGGTGCTGAAACACGTCCAGGGGGCAGTGAAACAGACGTTTAACGTTGGAGTGCAGGACTTTACATATAGATGAAGGTCCGTGACATTCAAGCCCTTGCCACATGAGTTCACACAATAATGATTAAGCCTACCAGCGCCATGTCAGTGTATTTGCAGTTTACTGGAGTTTTAAATCTGCTGTCTGGGGCGTTTTACATCAGCCAGCGATGACCGCTTTGCCAGAGCTGACTTCCATGTGATGAAGGCTTTCACACGCCTCTAAGTGGCTTGCCTTCAGCGCTGTCTGCCAGAAAGCTTCCGGGCTTGGAAGCTATGGCGGGAAAACTTAAGACGCTATGGTGGGAAAACCTAAGAAGCTACGGTGGGAAAACCTAAGGCGCTATGGCAGAAAAACCTAAGAAGCTATGGCAGGAAAACCTAAGAAGCTATGGCAGGAAAACCTAAGAAGCTATGGCAGGAAAACGTAAGAAGCTATGGCAGGAAAACGTAAGAAGCTATAGTGGGAAAACCTAAGAAGCTATAGTGGGAAAACCTAAGAAGCTATGGTGGGAAAACCTAAGAAGCTATGGCAGGAAAACCTAAGAAGCTATGGCAGGAAAACCTAAGAAGCTATGGCGGGGAAACCTAAGAAGCTATGGCGGGGAAACCTAAGACACTATGGCAGGAAAACCTAAGAAGCTATGGCAGGAAAACCTAAGAAGCTATGGCAGGAAAACCTAAGAAGCTATAGTGGGAAAACCTAAGAAGCTATGGTGGGAAAACCTAAGAAGCTATGGCAGGAAAACCTAAGAAGCTATGGCAGGAAAACCTAAGAAGCTATGGCAGGAAAACCTAAGAAGCTATAGTGGGAAAACCTAAGAAGCTATAGTGGGAAAACCTAAGAAGCTATGGTGGGAAAACCTAAGAAGCTATGGTGGGAAAACCTAAGAAGCTATGGCAGGAAAACCTAAGAAGCTATGGCAGGAAAACCTAAGAAGCTATGGCAGGAAAACGTAAGAAGCTATAGTGGGAAAACCTAAGAAGCTATGGTGGGAAAACCTAAGAAGCTATGGCAGGAAAACCTAAGAAGCTATGGCAGGAAAACCTAAGAGGCTATGGCGGGGAAACCTAAGAAGCTATGGCGGGGAAACCTAAGACACTATGGCAGGAAAACCTAAGAAGCTATGGCAGGAAAACCTAAGAAGCTATGGCAGGAAAACGTAAGAAGCTATAGTGGGAAAACCTAAGAAGCTATGGTGGGAAAACCTAAGAAGCTATGGCAGGAAAACCTAAGAAGCTATGGCGGGGAAACCTAAGAAGCTATGGCGGGGAAACCTAAGACACTATGGCAGGAAAACATAAGAATAGAAAATCAAACAAAAACTTTGTTAAAAATACTGAAAATTACAACAATATGTAACTTATGTCTGTCTCTCAACACGTCCCTCACTCAAATACTCCTCTCCTCAGTGGAATAATTTGAATTTTTTTATTTTTAATTTATAGCAGAAGGTGGAAGGGCGTCGCCAGGGGGTTGTGGCTCGTATCACATGACATAGCCAAGCCTATGACAAGCCGTGGTTGTAATAACGTAGTTATAACCACAGAAGCAACACTTAGCTGAAATTCACTGCGTTGCTTATAGATTGTGGTAAAATGTTGGGAGAAGCACCAGCGTGGATGTCTCTGACTTGGATGTGTGCAAATACATTAGTATTCAGTGAAAAGAAGTTGTAGTGTTGTGTAGACCTGCAGCTGCCCAGAACCATCAGGTCTTTTACCACTGGCCTCTATGCAGTTGCACCAGAGCAGTTTCTGCATTAAGTGCCTTGCTTAAGGGCATCAATTCACACTCTGTTTCTGCCATCATCAACCACCGTTGAGTAGAGAAGAGACTTAACTGCTTTGCTCAACGACACATCAAAAGAGATGGATGTGTCCACACACCTCCTTAAGTCGCTGAATATTTAAGAATTTGAATGGAGATGGTTGGCTCATACGTATGGACGACAAGTTAAGAGTGCAACGTTTTGGAGAAAAGTAGAAAAATAATAACGATAAAAACGGTAGCAGCAACGTGAGTGCCGGCTCTAGACCAGCCCACTATCAATGTGACAAATAAAGGCTCACGTCATACTGGTTCTTCTCACCTACGATGGAGAAGGCCTTCCGGACCACCACGGTGGGGTAAAGACAGCTCTCTCTCAGGTAGTCAGCCAGCTGGCCGCCCAGCACTGCCAGCACGGCACAGCCGACGTAGGGGAAAGCCGACAGCATGCCATTCTAGGGAAGGGGTTAGCAGTCAGCCGTTTTTTAACACCTGCCAGAATAAAACTAAGTTTGCAACATAAATGTGAAAATGAAATAACTCTAGACTTATGAGAGTACACCTATGCAGAAAAGCTGAGTCCGCTTAAAATACAACATGACACACTGTGTGAACAAAAGCAGGACATTACACGTGGGCATCGACATTTCTGCAAAACAGCTTTTTCGAGGTCTAAAGCTGTTGTTGTGCACATGCTATACTGCAGTGCATCACAACGCCTCGTCTGGACAGCTGTCAGAACCATGTGACCACGTGAACACCA
Organism: Lampris incognitus; assembly: GCF_029633865.1. NCBI lineage: Eukaryota > Metazoa > Chordata > Actinopteri > Lampriformes > Lampridae > Lampris > Lampris incognitus. Next base: position 2,400,764 of record NC_079223.1, read on the forward strand.
TATGTGACTCTGAGGCTGCAGTGGACAATCTCACATAAATGCAATAGCAGTTAATTCAATTTTAAGGGGACATGGTGTCCTCATCCAGAGCACATTACAGTGACCGAGCACCTGTTTCTTTTCACAGCCACTTCAGACATGGTTTGTTGATGAACGTATTGGTTGTTTTAAGAAACCCATGACTTCTCATTGTGTGTGTGTAACCTGTTGTATGCTGAAGCCCAGTATGTCGTTCATGTAAGTGGGAAGGAGGGTGAGGAGGGTGTAGAAGGTCCAGTTGTAGGAGAAGTGGGCCACTATGATTGCCCACAGCGGCCTGGACGTCACTATGGAGCCCCAAGGGATGTATCCCACCGAGGTAGAGAGCTGGATTACACAGACAGACAGGGGTCAGAGATACAGATGGACGGTGGACAGACAGACAGACGGATAGACAAGCGAACAAGTACCAGAGACATCCACAGGAAAGGGTGGATTGATAGATGGAGGGACAGAGATATGGACACAGACAGGTAGACAGCAGTAAGAAACAGGAAGATAGGTATGTTAAGAACAATGTGTAGTCATCTTTATGTGTTGCATTACTATACAAAGGTGTCGACAGCTAATTGGTGTTTGAATCATAACTGAATTTAAGACCAAACACAATACAAATATATAATCTCTGTACATTTAATTGCCAAATGGTTTCTCACATTTCTAAGGAATGCATACGATGATTTATCACCCTATTGAATCAATACAGTACCAATACTTTTCTTTGGGGGGGGATTTTTCCCCCCTTTTTCTCCCCAATTGTACTCAGCCAATTACCCCACTCTTCTGAGCCGTCCCAGTCTCTGCTTCACCCCCTCTGCTGATCCGGGGAGGGCTGCAGACTACCACATGTCTCCTCCCATACATGTGGAGTCGCCAGCCACTTCTTTTCACCTGACAGTGAGGAGTTTCACCGGGGGGACGTAGCACGTGGGAGGATCACACTATTCCCCCCAGTTCCCCTCCCCCCTGAACAGGCGGACTGACCAGAGGAGGCGCTAGTGCAGCCACCAGGACACATACCCACATCCAGCTTCCCACCTGTAGACATGGCCAGTTGTGTCTGTAGGGCCACCCGACCAAGCCGGAGGTAATACGGGGATTCGAACTGCCGATCCCCGTGTTGGTAGGCAAGGGAGTAGACTGCTACACTACCTGGACGCCACAGTACCAATAAGATACAGTCTGCAATTACAAGTGTTTTTCGGCCCTGATGCAAAATGCAAGTTTGAGCATCAGCCGTCTGCACACAAATGTGAAATTCTAATATTGAAGTCCACTCTGGGTTAGAAAAGGTATCCCACTACATCGGCCCTATCTGGCAGGAGAGGGCTGGACAGGTCCAGGCTGTGTGTGAGGTCGTCTCTGTCTGTCTTATTCATTTAGTTAGTGGATTCAACAATGTGTTGTGCTCACATGTGGATGTGGGCTTACTAAATAACCCAGAACTACAAAACAGCTGAAAAAAAACCCTCAGTACCCATTCAGCCCTGCTTTTGATGGGGAAAAACTGACTGTCCTTTCTATTTAGTTTTGTTTAACATGACAAGGTGAACATCCATCCATGCATTATCTGAACCGCTTATCCTGCTGTCAGGGTTGCGGGGATGCTGACAATGAGAAGGAAAGCAGCCAGGACATACGAGTGGACTTTGTTAGCTGGGCAGCATGTTAGGCTTTACATCACCGACTTGAGTTGTCTACCTTGTTTAAGTCTAACATTGCATACAATTACCAATCATACTTTGCACAGGCGGGCCGCAAAATTATAAATTAAACTGAGACCCCTAAGAAATGTATTACCTCATTCTTGAGGGAGGCGGTGATGTAATGCCTCTCTCGCTCCGTAATCCGTGGATGGCTGCTGGGACTGTCAGATACAAAAGACACCCACAAAGCGAACCAGACCAGCCCCACGGCACCTGAACACACAAACTCATCTTATAGCTCACTTGTACACTGCTGGCCCTTGCAGAGGTCCCCCTGATGCATTTATCTTGCAGTAGCACTGTATTCAGACGGTAACCACTGGAGGATGTTCCTTACCACGCATCTCTTTTTCATTCGGCCTATTTGTCGATTTTTTTCATGTTATACAGAAAAGCAAGCTATTGAAACACAATAATGAATAACATTATTAATGGTGCTTTTGGTGAAACTAAAAAATAATTTTTTTCCAAATTATTTCTCCTGGGGAGGGAGCTATGATGCAGTGACTATATGACAGAAGGTTGAATCAGTTCATCTGGACACATTTATTGACAGAAACGTTTCATCATCATCTACGGGACCTCTTCGGTCTCACCTGACTGCAGGTGTCCCACCCTTATAAACAATACAGGGCCTAATGACCCACACCAACAATCGGTTTCATATGAAAATATGGGTGTGACCATTAATTACAGCGTCAATGACCATGTGTACTATTCACATTCACAAAGGATTGGGAATGTTTGCAATCACAGCATTGTATGGTGACAGATGTACTATTAGCACCCCCCAGTTCAGGGATGGTCAGTCCCTCTTCACATAGATGGCCTCTGACTCCCTGTTCAAACCAGCGTTCCTTTCTATCAAGGTTGTGCACATCCTCATCCTTGAAAGAGTGGCCACTGGCCTGTAGATGGTGTAGACTGTGGAGTCCTGGCCTGTAGATGGTATAGACTGTGGAGTCCTGGTCTGTAGATGGTGTAGACTGTGGAGTCCTGGCCTGTAGATGGTGTAGACTGTGGAGTCCTGGCCTGTAGATGGTGTAGACTGTGGAGTCCTGGTCTGTAGATGGTGTAGACTGTGGAGTCCTGGCCTGTAGATGGTGTAGACTGTGGAGTCCTGGTCTGTAGATGGTGTAGACTGTGGAGTCCTGGTCTGTAGATGGTGTAGACTGTGGAGTCCTGGTCTGACACGTTCGCTCTCCTGTGTTGTGTCATCCTCTTGGCCAGTGTCTGTTTAGTTTCCCTAATGTACAAGTCACATCAATCCTCCTGGCACTTAACAGCGTACACTGTATTGTTCTGTTTTTTTTTTTTAAATATGATTTATTTATAAGCTTTTCAACACCATAACACCATAGCATAACATAAAACACATATACATAATTTTTAAAAGAACAACAAAAAAAACTTTCAAGACAAAACAAGACAATTTGGTGACGGTAACATACTATACATACTGTGTGCTTTTTATATGGGGAAAACAGGACTCAGCCAGGAAGTACAAGATGTTGGTACAGTGCAGGGGGGGGGGCACCTAGTCAATGCAGACAGAATTCAGTTGGAGGGACCTGACATGTCCCAGGAAGGATTGCCGGATTTTATAAATTGTACATTAGAGCGATGAAGGGAGTGTTTAATTTTCTCCAACTTCACAAAGGACAGGGCATCCTTTATTCAATGGTTATGAGAGGGGGGACGGGGGCTCTTCCAGTGCATTAGAATAACACACCTCGCTAATAATGTGAGAAAAACCACGAGTTCCACAAAATAGAATGGCAACGAGTGGACAGTGAGTAGGACACCAAACAGGGCAACTAAAGGAGAGGGGTGGATGCAAGTAGATGTGATAGCTGAAAGGGAATCAAAAACTGACTTCCGAAACAAGGACAGTGCAGGACAGTGCAGCCCAGAACATGTGGATGAGATTGGCTGGTCCTGAGTGACACTTATCACAGTTTGGATCAGTTCCAGGGTAGATGCGGGCTAGTTTGCTTTTAGACCAGTGCACTCTATGAACCACCTTACACTGTAAAACCCCATGATGGGCACAATTAGACGATGTGTGGACCCGCCTCAAAACTGGCTGCCAGACCTCAAGCTCTATTTCAATATTGAGATCCTCAGACCAAGTCCTGCGTAAATGATCAGAGGACGAGGGTTGGCATGTGAGGAGAGTGTTGTATATCTTTGAAATAGTACCTTTGAGGTAAGGGCTAATATTAAGAACGGTGTCGACCAAGATGGAAGGAGGGATAGCAGGGAAGCCATGGAAGCAATTGCGAATAAAGTCTCAGATTTGCAAGTATCTGAAGAGGTGGGTCCTCTGCAGGTTAAATGCCCTGGTTAACTGATCAAAGGATGCAGATATGCCATCAACGTAAAGATTCCTCACAGAAGCAATCCCATGGTCTGCCCAGGTTGCAAAAGCCCTATCAGTGACAGAGGGAGGAAACGGAGGGTTGGTGTGTACAGGGGAGGAAAGAGATGTTGCCCGGAATCCGAAATTGACGTCTGAATTGAGTCCAAATCTTGAGACAGTTTTTAACTATTATAATACTAGAGCATGACTGAGATGGTAATGCCAGGGGGAGGCACATGAGGGTCAACAGGGAGGAGGAACTGCATGAGGCATCCTCAATCTACAACCACGGTGGGGGTTGGATTTTAGTATGACACTAGTGCAAAATACTGAGAATATTTGCAGCCCAATAGTAAAATAACAAGTTGGGTAATGCAAGACCACCCAATTCTTTTGGCTTTTGTAGGACATCTTTACGAATCCGATGATTTTTTTTCCCATATGAAATGAGAAATCAAACTATCAAGTGAGTGGAAAAAATGCTTTGGGATAAAAACAGGTATGCATTGACAGAGATATAGGAATTTGGGAAGCACATTAATTTTTATACAACTTATCTGGCCAGCAAGAGACACAAGTAATAGAGACCAGCGGTGGAAGTCTTGAGTCAGCCAAGAAAGCAAAGGGGAGAAATTACATTTAAACAAATCTGAATGGTTCCTAGTTACACAGATACCCAGATATCTAAAACTTTCCAGAGATGTCTTACATGGCAATTTTGAAAGGGGGTACACTGTAGCTGCGGCATTAATGAGCATGAGTTCACTTTTATGAAGATTTAGCTTATAACCCGAAATTTGCCCAAACTCCTTCAACAAAGCAAACACTGGGGAGATAGATCTGTCTGGATCAGAGATAAACAGTAAAAGGTCATCAGCATATAAGGCCAGTTTATGCTCATAGCCTCCCCTTAAGATGCCCTGCATCTGACTAGACCTGAGAGCAACCGCCAGTGGTTCGATGGCGACAGCGAACAGTAGCGGAGAAAGTGGGCAGCCCTGACGAGTTCCATGTTTGAGGGGAATATAATCAGAATAATCATTGTTTGTGCGGACGCAAGCTAGGGGGGCTGTATATAAAAGTTTAATCCATGAAATAAATGTATTACCAAAACCAAACCTTTTAGTGCATAAAACAGATAGGGCCAGTCCACACGGTCAAATGCCTTCTAGGCATCCATTGAAATGACCAATTCCAGGGAATCAGGATGAAGGTGAGTATAAGATATCAAATAGCCGTCTGACATTATGAAAAGACTGTCTGCCCTTAACAAACCCCGTTTGGTCTGTGGAAATAATAGTCGTCAGGACAGACTCTAGACGTGTTGCCAGCATCTTAGCTAAAAGCCTGACATCTGCACAAAGCAGAGAGATGGGCGGTAATTACTGCAAAGAAGTGGATCTTTATCCTTTTTTAGTATAAGAGAGATAACAGCTTTACGTAACGTTGGGGGGAGTCAACAGATTCTAATGAGTCATTAAGCCTATTTAGCATCAGTGGGGATAATTTATCAGAAAATCTCTTAAAAAATTCGGCGGGGAAGCCACTGGGGCCTGGGCATTTCCCATTCTGCATCAGCATTAGAGCACTTTTGAATTCACCAACTGTGAAGGGTTCATCCAACTCAGCAGATATTTCAGGATCTATGAAAGGGATGTCTAAAGACCTAAAAAAGTTTTTGTACTGGGTCTTATCAGATTTTGCTCTCAGATGTATATAATGAAGCATAAAAGTCCCTGAATTGGTTGTTGATGGTTTGAGGATTAATAGTTATTCCATCAGCAGTATTAATTTGGGTAATACGCACTGAAGATGACTGCCAAATTTGATGAGCAAGTAGTCTACTTGGTTTATCTCCAAATTCATAGTAATTATGGTGTGTTTTTAGTAGTGATTCTGTTGCCTTATTAGAGGCCAGGATGTCAAATTCAGCCTTTTTCATTAGTAATTCTTTAAAAAGATCAGAGTCAGGTGAGTCTACACACCTAGTCTGCAGTTCTGATAGAGCCTTGGACAGATTAATACTCTTTTCAGAGGTAATCTCTCTCAGTTAAGCAGCATATGCTATGATTTCTGCTTGCAGGTAGGCTTTGCATGTCTCCCAAACTGTTGTAGCAGATATGGATGGACTAACATTAGTCGAGATGAATGTGTCAATGCTATCGCTAATGATATTGATAAAATCGGGGTCTGTGAGTAGAAATGAATTAAAGCGCCAAGGGGATCCTAACAAGGATCTGCCAGGAAGCGAGATGTCAACTATGGCCGTTGCATGGTCTGATATTACTATAGGGCTGTAAGGGCATGAACTAACAGAGGAGAGTAATTTGTTGTCAATGAGAAAAAAATCTATTCGGGAGAAAGTACCGTGGACAGGAGAGAAGAAAGAGAACTGCTTGGTGCTAGGATTAAGAAAGCGCCAAATATCTGAGCTCCATAAACAGCTGGATGACTTTAGATGATTTAGATAGGGCAGAGGGCTTGTTAGATGAGCGGTCAAGTGAAGGATCGAGGCAGCAGTTAAAACCTCCCCCGAGGATGAGCTGACAGGAATTTACGTCAGGAAGAGAGAACAAGAAGTTTTTGAAAAAGTACTCATTGTCCCAGTTTGGACCATTCACATTCGCCAAAGTCAGACTGTTACCACAGATTTTCCCTGTAATTATAATAAAGTGCCCGTTGGGGTCTGATATAACCTTAGACACAGAGAATGGGATTAATTTATGAATAAGAATTGCAGCCCCGTGGGCCTTACTTGAAAAAGATTAATGGTAAAGCTGGCCTACCCACCCTCTGTGAAGTTTATGGTGATCTGGAGGCTTCAGATGGGTTTCCTGTAGAAAGGCAATTTTGGTGTTTAAATGATTTAAATGGTTGATGACTTTGATACGTTTCACGGGAGAATTCAGCCCTTTGACATTCCAGCTAATAAATCTTAAAGCACCACTTGGCGGTGACAAGGTGTTAGAGCTTAACATTAAGTGATACTTTGGAGGTTTGGCCAAGTGTCTTTCCTTCATGTATCCATCCCCATGACTCGCACCACTACCTGTTTAGCAGGATTGAGACTAAGGGCATAGCACCTGACTGGGTTGAGCCTGCTGAGTTAAAGAAGTAGCACACAAGTAAGAGCAAAGAAACCATGAATAAAAAAACATAACAGAAAACCTAACTAACAAAACATTAAACATACAATCCTCTCTCCACCCAACCCCTCCCCTTAACCCCAACCCTAACCCAGTTGCTGCAGAGAAGAACAGCAACAAACAACACTGATACATGGATCAGCATACCTCAATACTTCCTCAATTCTATCCCTTTACTCCCACCTTATGTTGACAAACTCAAAAAAAAAACAAAAAAACAAGCGTTGAACTTTTTCAAATACCTCTAGCGAGGCATTAAAGCCTTTGCAACAGACATATGCAGGATCTTTAAGTGTTGAACCCTTGCTATTGTAACAACATGCTGAACAAATCTTAAGGAAGGCTTAAAGACTGTGTTGCGTCGGAGCAGTACGGAATTATATGTCGTGTTCTTCCCCTCCACTTCCAGTTAGTCAGGCAAATAATGTGTTTTTAAAAAGATTACACAATCACCAAAGCAAAGACAAAACTGGAAGGGAGGTGACTGTTAGGTCTATGTGAAGCAGTAACAGTTGTCTTTCAACTCCTGTCGAGATAACAGTTAAAGTCCAATGCTCTCGAGTAGCCTATTTCGAAAAAGTGTTCAGTAATAGTCTGATAAATAAAGACAAATGCATGACTACATCATTAAAAGGAATAAAGAGAAACACACAACTTGTCCTGAATGCAGTTAGTCAGCTATTTGGTAACTGTTAGAAGAAACTAAGAAGAAGAAAAGTCAGCCACAAACGGCACAATAATACCAACAGGAGCGTATGTCAGTGGACTTGCTTACAGATTGTGTCCAAACCTTCACGAACTCTGCAGCCTCTGAGGCAGACAGGAGCCATGTCTTCTTCCCGTTAACCCGGGTAATGCGCAGCTTGGCTGGGTAGAGAAGAGCTGGCTTATCTCCGCACTTGTACAGCTCAGTCATGGAGCTTCTGTACTCAGCGCGCTGCTTTAACACGTCCGGGCTGTAGTCGTCATAACAGCGGATCTTATGGCTGTTGTAGGTCAGATCACCTCGTCTGCGAGCCTCACGGATCACCAGGTCTTTAACTTGGAAGTGGTGGAAGGATAGAATGACAGGTCGTGGCCTCCCTCCCGGAGCAGGTTTGGGTGCAAGCTCCAGTGCGCCCGGTCGAACTCAGCGGGTGTAGTGAGGATTTCCGTACCGAAGATGTCAACGAGAAATTGGGTAGAAAATTCTGATGGGCGAGAACCTTCTCTCAATTCAGGTAGACTTACAATCTGGAACGACCATCCCTGAACCGAGGGGGGCCTAAGAGTACATCTGTCACCATCTTACAATGCAGTGATTGCAACTATTCCCCAATCTACTACTACTACTACAACTACTACTACTACTACTACTACTACTACTACTACTTTCGGCTGCTCCCGTTAGGGGGCGCCACAGCGGATTATCCGTTTCCATCTCTTCCTGTCCTCTGCAACTTTCTCTGTCACACCAACCACCTGCATGTCCTCCCTCACCACATCCATAAACCTCCTCTTTGGCCTTCCTCTTCTCCTCTTCCCTGGCAGCTCCATATTCAGCATCCTTCTCCCAGTATACCCAGCATCTCTCCTCCACACATGTCCAAACCATCTCCATCTTGTCTCTCTTGCTTTGTCTCCAAACCGTCCAACCTGAGCTGTCCCTCTAATATACTCGTTCCTAATCCTGTCCTTCTTCATCACTCCCAGTGAAAATCTTATCATCTTCACCTCTGCCACCTCCACCTCCACCTCCTGTCTTTTCATCAGTGCCACTGTCTCCAAACCATACAACATAGCTGGTCTCACTACCATCTTGTAAAGCTTCCCTTTAACTCTTGCTGGTACCCTTCTGTCACAAATCACTCCTGACACTCTTCTCCACCCACTCCACCCTGCCTGCACTCTCTTCTCCACCTCTCTTCCTTACTCCCCGTTACTTTGGACAGTTGACCCCAAGTATTTACACTCATACACCCTCATCACCTCTACTCCTTACATCCTGACCATTCCACTGTCCTCCCTCTCATTCACACATAGGTATTCCGTCTTGCTCCTACTGACTTTCATCCCTCTTCTCTCCAGTGCATACCTCCACCTCTCCAGGCTCTCCTCAGCCTGCAATCTTTTCTCGTTACAGATCACAATGTCATCTGCAAACATCATAGTCCACAGAGACTCCTGTCTGATCTTGTCCATCAACCTGTCCATCACCATTGCAAACAAGAAAGGGCTCAGAGCCGATCCTTGATGTAGTCCCACCTCCACCTTGAAACCATCTGTCACTCCAACCACACACCTCACCAATGTCACACTTCCCTCATACATATCCTGCACCACTCCTACATACTTCTCTGCAACTCCCGACTTCCTCATACAATACCACACCTCCTCTCTCGGCACCCTGTCGTATGCTTTCTCTAAATCTACAAAGACACAATGTACCTCCTTCTGGCCTCCTCTATACTTCTCCATCAACATTCTCAAAGCAAACATCACATCTGTGGTGCAAACATTCCCCAATCCTCTGTGAAGAGTACACATGGCCTTTGTAACTCTAGTTAATGGTCACACCCACATTTGCATATGAAACTGGTTGTTAGTTTCGGTCGTTAGGCACTGTACTGTTTATACGGGTGGGGGTACCTGCAGTCACTGTATTGTTTATAAGGGTGGGGACACCTGCAGTCACTGTATTGTTGATAAGGGTGGGGGTACCTGCAGTCACTGTATTGTTTATAAGGGTGGGGGTACCTGCAGTCACTGTATTGTTTATAAGGGTGGGGTACCTGCAGTCACTGTATTGTTTATAAGGGTGGGGTACCTGCAGCCACTGTATTGTTTATAAGGGTGGGGACACCTGCAGTCACTGTATTGTTTATAAGGGTGGGGTACCTGCAGTCACTGTATTGTTTATAAGGGTGGGGACACCTGCAGTCACTGTATTGTTCATAAGGGTGGGGGTACCTGCAGTCACTGTATTGTTGATAAGGGTGGGGGTACCTGCAGTCACTGTATTGTTGATAAGGGTGGGGGTACCTGCAGTCAGTTTAGACTGAAGAGGTCACTTAGATGATGATGAAACATTTCTGTCAATATACGTTGTGCCCAGATGAATTGATTCAACCTTCTTTGATTTTCTTACCTGTATTATTGAGCAGCATCAAGACATGCAGTGACTAGTTTTAGTGGATATGCAGTACAAAGTGGAACATCTACTGTGGCTACGTCTCAAACATCTTATTTTTCCCTTTAACTCACTAGAGCACTGCTCACACACACCGAGACAGAAGAAGAACAAAACGCAGGCATTGCTGAAGTAATGGAAACAGTTTACCCCAGGCTTCAAAATAACAACAAAAACAATCTACAGGAATTTTGCTGAAAGACTGGAGATCTTTTAAGGGCCAGTGACAGTGTATAAAACCATCAAGATAAATAATGCTCATCTTCTCAAGTCATTTTAAAGTAAGAGGACTCTGCTACAGACAAGTGTGTTTTAGGTTATGAACCTAAACCTAACCTACACCTGGGACTTGTAACATGTTGTTTAAATCTTAGAAGTAAGGCATACGAATACCCAAGTAAACATAAAAATCTAAACATGAATTAACTACACGCTATGGCAGAAAAGAAAGAGTAGGTAAAAATTGTGAAAACTGATGTCTGATGTCAGGACAGCGGAGGCGCCGCTGCCCATCTTTCAGCGCAGGTTGAAAACTCACCTCTTCAAGAACGACTACCCTGTTACTTGTTCTTACCACTTATTGTATTCACTCATTTAAAACACAAATCTCTTTCTTGCGCTTTTACTTTAGCAACGGTTTTGCTCTTAGATGCTTGTTTAGATGCACTTATGACCTCTGATGACTAGTAGTTCTCCTGATCTCCTACATTAAATGATGCACTTATTGCAAGTCGCTTTGGATAAAAGTGTCGGCCAAATGACTGGAATGTCATGTAAAAAATGTAATGAAAATATATGATTCAAGCTTCACACCCAATGGCCATGACCCTAAAAATGGATTCCAAGTCTGAGGGTTGTATAGACAGTACATAGGAGACAGCCATTATTCCCTGAATGCCCTTTATTTCCCTTTCTCACCTATACCACCCATGTAATGCTATTGTAACATTATCTTCTACTACTACCACTACTACAACTACTTTCGGCTGCTCCCATTAGGGGGCGCCACAGTGAATCATCCGTCTCCATCTCTTCCTGTCCTCTGCATCTTCCTCTGTCACACCAGCCACCTGCATGTCCTCCCTCACCACCTCCATAAACCTCCTCTTTGGCCTTCCTCTTCTCCTCTTCCCTGGCAGCTCCATATTCAGCATCCTTCTCCCAATATACCCAGCATCTCTCCTCCACACATGTCCACACCATCTCCATCTTGTCTCTCTTGCTTTGTCTCCAAACCGTCCAACCTGAGCTGTCCCTCTAACATACTCGTTCCTAATCCTGTCCTTCTTCATCACTCCCAGTGAAAATCTTATCATCTTCACCTCTGCCACCTCCAGCTCCTCCTCCTGTCTTCTCATTCGTGCCACTGTCTCCAAACCATACAACATAGCTGGTCTCACCACCATCTTGTAAACCTTCCCTTTAACTCTTGCTGGTACCCTTCTGTCACGAATCATTCCTGACACTCTTCTCCACCCACTCCACCCTGCCTGCACTCTCTTCTTCACCTCTCTCCTGCACGCCCCATTACTTTGAATGATTGACCCCAAGTATTTAAACTCATACGCCTTCATCACCTCTACACCTTGCATCCACATCTCATCGCTGAACCCATCGCTGAACTTCACCAAGTCAATTTCAAGCCAGTATGAACTGGCAAACGAAAAGATTCTGTTCCTCAAATCTGTTGTGAACTAAATGCAGTTGGCAGGCATCTCACTTCAGTAAAGCATATGCTCGCCGCTATTTAAATAGCAATTTTTTGTTAGGATTTGCTGTTTTCCAGCAATCAAGATGGTCATACTCAGCGGCATTATGAGCTCAGACCAATGGTAAAGATGTGTTATTACCGAATACATAGAAGACGAAGGTCCAGTTCAGGTAGAAGCATATTACACCAGACAGCGGGAGAGCGATCACTGTTCCCAACTGGGCTCCTGTGGAGGAAAGTAAGAGACATAAAGACAAATACCAAATCCTCAGTCTGCAAATGCACTGTGTGCATCATGTGCATAACACGTAAATCTATGACAGGATAAAACTGAAAGTAAAACATACGGGACACCATGACTGTATACTGGTGGATTTCAATCAAAGCATGTCTGCTCACAAACATCCATAAATATTTGTGCATCTTGTTCTTAAAGTAGATGGTTGAAAGACAGTGCTTCCCCTTTTAAAAGGTCTACACAACACTATCACAACTTATTTTCACCGTACACTATGTACTTGGACACACTCAAGTCAGACATGGACCCTGGTGCTTATCTTGACATTTTAGCACAATCTATACCATCCATACACAAAAAAGTGAAGTTTAGCTAAGTGCTGCTTCTGTGGTTGTAACTGCATTATTACAACCATGGACTGTCATAGGCTTGGCTACAACCCCTGGCTACGCCCTTCCACCTTCTACTATAACCTCACCTCACCAAGGTCGTCCATCAGGACACCCCATAACTGCTTAGACATGGCATTTCCAACTATCCCGCTCTTTCATGATCGTTTTAGCTCCTGTGCGTTCTCCACCCGTGTTGCTTAACAGGTTCTCCACATAGTGATTCTTCTTCTACCACGCTGAGTTTTTCCATCAGATGGTTGCCAGAGCACAAGTTTGTTGGCAGCATCATCACTGTGATGCACGCAGTGGCCTGCGAGACACATCCTCCTCTGTTGTACTTTTGTGGACACCATAGGGAGCTCCTCGTATAGCTGTACATTTGTCTCTTCCATGACCCACTGACAGCCATTCTAAGCATCCTAGTACAGCATCCATCTAGCTGTTTCTGTAGAGACACCCTCACTGTCCTACTGTAAATAGTCCTACAGTGCTACTGTATATAGTCCTACAGTGCTACTTTAAATAGTCCTACAGTGCTACTGTAAATAAAAAATGATATTCAAGTTCTTCTGTTAAGGAGAGGAGTATTTGAGCGAGAGACGTATTGAAAAAGAGAGAGAGCGGATAGTTATCAAGAGACAGACCAAAGTTACATGTTCTTGTATTTTTCGTAGTTGTTTTTTTACACAGTGTTTGTTTGATTTTCTATAGTTTTATACATAGTTGTATAGCTAGTTTATAGAAGTAGCGCTCTCGCTTCCCTCCATGGTTGCTGTTGACTCAAGCGTTGTCCAGAGTAGACTGAGCTATTCCAGGAGGTAAAACAAAACTGCGGGGCATGGTTTGATACCTGTAGCCCATCCCAACAGTTTCCCCAGATTCTGGCATTTTGTTTTACCACAGAATTTGGGTTCTGGGTTGTTTTGGGTTTTTTGTTCTGCTTTGTTTTTTTTACACGGTGCTGGTGATCGCATGGCTCAGGTCCTCGACTGTTCCGGTGGCGTCTGGACTCTGCTTGGCATCCTCCTCATCATATTCTTCATGTATTTTATAATTCCATTATAATTGTGTTATCCTCTTTCAGTGCTGTGTTGTGTAAATTGTGTAAACACAACATCACGTCATGTTGTGCGTCTTGGGAGAGAGATCCTCCTCTGGTGCTCTCCCTGAGCTTTCTTCCTGGTTCTCCTCCCTGTTAAAGGGTTTTAGGGAGTTGTTCCTTATCCCATGTGAGGGTGTAAGGACAGGATGTTGTGTTGCTGTAAAGCCTCCTGAGGCACATTTGTAATTTGTGATATTGGGCTACACAAATAAAACTGACTTGACTTTTAAATCTCAGATGGGGCTGCAGTCTATGTGAACTGGGGTGTTGTGTTGCTATTTAAAGGTGATGGTGGGCAGACAGGCCGCCCACTACTCCTCCCGTCAGCAGTGGAGTGTAAGAAATTAATGCTTTCATTTTCAGTGAAAAGGAAATGTATATATGCAACAAAAGTTAATTTTACTTTACCGCAGAATGACAGGTTTCCAAAGGAATAATCTGGAGCTTTAGTTTTTCTATTTTGTCCACAAAATGCAACTCTCTCATACTAAATCCATGCAGGAGAACTGCAGCACTGCTGACAGCACAGTGCCTCCCCCCCCCCCCCGTCTGACGTGTTATTGTTATTTAGACCACAGTGGTTGTCTTGTTTCAAATTCAATATTCATTTTCCATAAAGATTACTTTTCCACAGAGTTGAATGTTGCAGCGGGTTGAAAGGTGACAACTGTGGGACAAGACTACTCGTATTTTCATGACACGTTTTTCTTTTTAAAGAAAAGTAGTAACCACAGTGGCATGGGCTGCTAGTTGCAAATGTGCTGTAACGCAAGGCTGCAGAGTTTAACAGTCGCCTTGATATGACAACACTATGGAGTGAAGGAGGCGAGCTAAGCAAACATTTTGACGACCCCCCCGGGGCCACAACAAACCTACATCTCACTGTCCACATCCACTGACAGGAAGCTACCAAGGGAAACACTGGAAGACAAACAACACACTCCACTTGTGTGCGTTTTATGCTACTTTGAGGTAATCCTGTCAGAAGAGACTCTGTGTGTGTGTGTGTGTGTGTGTGTGTGTGTGTGTGTGTGTGTGTGTGTCTTACCAGTGTAAGAAATGGTTAGCAGTCGGCTCCTCTCCATGGGTGGGGCCCATGCTGCCCACATGGCATACATCGCAGGGAACGTAACTCCCTGAAAAACAACACACAAAAAATCAACAGGAATCTGAACATGTATTCATCCATTTAACTACCCATCTGTCACATCATCTATCCATCAGTCCACCTGTCTATCGACCCATCCATCATATGTTGTTGTCATTGGGTCACTGGAGCCGCATGTTTACATTTTGCTACTTCTAGCTAGTGCACATAATCTTGTGTTTTTTGGGTGAAGTACGCCTTTTATGGTTCCTGCTCTAATACAACTGGTTTGTGCAAATGTGTGAATGTGTGTGATGGCCTGGCGGCCTGTCCAGGGTGTCTCCCCGCCTGCCGCCCAATGACTGCTGGGATAGGCTCCAGCATCCTGCAACCCTGAGAGTAGGACAAGCGGTTTGGATAATGGATGGATGGACGGAATATCCTCTTTCACATGTCCTACTCAAACCTGGAGCGATGTGAGGCCCTTGTCTCCTACCTCTCCAATACCTTCCAGCACCCTGACGGCAATGAGGTAGCCTGCCCCGAGGTCTGCGGCCACAGGAGTGAGCAGCGTGAAGATGACAGTGCCCAAAATACCGAAGCCCATCAGCCACTTGGCTCCGCACCGGCTAGCTAGATAGCCCCCGGGGACTTGGGTCAAAATGTAGCCGTAGAAGAAGGAGCCCAGAATCCAGCCCTGTGTCTCTGAGTCCCAATCATACACGTTGGCCTGGAGGAGGAAGAGACAGAGTTAAAAAGAGACACGAGAGACAGTCACACTTTAAGTTTATTACAACGCTTGAGATATTTACACAGACTGTTTGTATCAAAAGTTCATGTTCGTGCTTCGCATGGCACGGAACATAATTGGTGCCAAGTGTCTTCATACAGAAGATTCACTGCTGTTAAGCAAACTCTCTTGGCCCTGTTCATTTAAAAAGTGTTAAGCATGTTTAAAGTGATTTAAAGTGCGCTCCCAATTATTAAGTTAACATCTTTAATGCAAAATGCATCTTTGGTAGCTGGACAGAAATCTGATTCCACTTCCCCAGCATTCTTGGATATGAAGTCCTCCCTGAATGCAGTCTACTTGTCCTGACTTTCCATCCAGATGAGTGTGATCAGGCCACTGACACCTGCCAGGTGTCCGTTTGCATCTCAGGCAGCCGAGCTGCTGGGTCACATTCCCGTTTGCACTCACCGTGTTGTTGTGGTGCAACTGGGGGGGGCTGGTGTGGGCGGGGCACACCGAGCCGCTGTGGTTCTTGCTGGTTTGATGGGTCGCGTTAAGCATCTCCACCATGGCCACGCTGAGGTTGACCCGCAAGGCATACACCACAAAGAAACCATAGCAGGAGAAGAAAGCCAGGCTGTACCGTGCCGAGCAGCAAGCCGGGGCTGGAAGACACCAAACAAAACAAAAACAAAACCAAAACAAAGAGGAAAAGAGAAAATAAGTGTTCTTTTGTGGATCATATGTTCAGTGTTTGCTGTATTTACCAGAAGACCCTTATTACTGTAGAGACGTCAGGCACGCTTTGTTTTTTGAATGGTCAGTGTTTGACACATAACCACCAAGTTCTCCAGTGGAGTGTGACCTCATGTTCTCTCCCACCGAGTGCAACCAGAGACAGGCTTATCTAGGTCATTTAGGCTGCTACCTGTGACTCGGGGGTCCCTCAACGGATTTGCATAGGATGTTAACATACAGTGAGCTATGTGATCCTATGCAAACTCCATCCAGCAAGTCGTTATGTAAAAATACATTACTGGGTACCTTAGGGTGTCCCCCAAAATCTTTGTTGTTTTTTTTCTCCAAGGGATATGTGAAGCCAAACACTGTTTGAATTCGATCCACAATGGCAAAAAAACGGACATACTCATGCAGTGCAACACAACTTGGTAATCAAACCTCTTTTAAGTGTCAC
Source organism: Lampris incognitus (assembly GCF_029633865.1). NCBI lineage: Eukaryota > Metazoa > Chordata > Actinopteri > Lampriformes > Lampridae > Lampris > Lampris incognitus. The sequence continues at coordinate 2,417,644 of NC_079223.1, forward strand.
AACATGCAAACTTACCTACTGCTTATTCAGAAGCATCCATTAAATAAAACATTAAATGTGTGTTTGCTGACAACACAGCACTGACTATCAGGTTTTACAGCCAGGTTTCAAACGGTGTTCTGCGTTTGGTGCTTAGACCCTTTCTGAAAGGAAAAGGAAAATATTGCATATTGGATATAAGCGATCTTTCTGTATGTTAACAATTTTTACATTGAACAATAACTCATTGTCATGCCCAGGTCATTTATCTCATCAACATGCTATCTTGAAGGAGTGTGCATGAGATTAAAACTGCTACTACTACTGCTACTACTACTACTACTACTACTACTACTACTACTACTGCTACTGCTACTACTTTCAGCTGCTCCCGTTAGGGGGCGCCACAGCGGATCATCCGTTTCCATCTCTTCCTGTCCTCTGCATCTTCCTCTGTCACACCAGCCACCTGCATGTCCTCCCTCACCACCTCCATAAACCTCCTCTTTGGCCTTCCTCTTCTCCTCTTCCCTGGCAGCTCCATATTCAGCATCCTTCTCCCAGTATACCCAGCATCTCTCCTCCACACATGTCCAAACCATCTCCATCTTGTCTCTCTTGCTTTGTCTCCAAACCGTCCAACCTGAGCGGTCCCTCTAATATACTCGTTCCTAATCCTGTCCTTCTTCATCACTCCCAGTGAAAATCTTATCATCTTCATCTCTGCCACCTCCACCTCCAGCTCCTCCTGTCTTTTCATCAGTGCCACTGTCTCCAAACCATATAACATAGCTGGTCTCACCACCATCTTGTAAACCTTCCCTTTAACTCTTGCTGGTACCCTTCTGTCACACATCACTCCTGACACTCTTCTCCACCCACTCCACCCTGCCTGCACCCTCTTCTTCACCTCTCTCCTGCACTCCCTGTTACTTTGGACAGTTGACCCCAAGTATTTGATGATTTATTAGATAGCTGTATGAGATTAAAACAAATGTCATGAAGGGCCAACAAGTATAAAGTAAATGATGGCTAGTGCAGGGTGCAGGTAGACGTGCTTTCAAATGCTATGCAGATGAGCAGCAGTATGGCACATAGAGAGAGAGGTCTGTATAAGGCAAACCTGATCAGCTGCCGCTGCCTCTTTTATTTACCAGCTTTGTCAGGGAAGGTGAGTCACGCAAGGCAGACCTGGGGCCTCGTTCATCAAACGGCCGCAAGCACAAATGTGTTCCTACACACCCATGGCCCGTTCAGCTCTCAAACGGGTCTGACAGTCAGCGGCAAAGCCTGACGGCTATTTGTAATTCCTTGCCCCCAACATCTGTTGTGTACTTCTTGCGACGAGCCACCACCCAGGCCACCACCCAGGCCTGAGGGGACGTCAGGCTTGCCAGCTGGTGTCTACATTCAGGCGGTACCAGGTTCTCCACTCACCTCCCACACAGGGCTCAGCGGGTCCCCGGTTCTCCACTGACCCCCCACACAGGGCTCAGCGGGTCCCCGGTTCTCCACTGACCCCCCACACAGGGCTCAGCGGGTCCCCGGGTGTGCAGCAACACATGTGTACCTACCTGTGCTGTGACGGGTGTCATGTGAGAGAAGTGAGGATCAGAGTAGATCCGGGTGTTGTGGCGCGAGCGGCGGGATGGCCGCCATGTTTCAACAAACACAACAGCTGCTGAATAACGTCGACCTGAGTGTGTTGTGTGTTAGTTGTCGGACACACACTCACCCCTGTCTGTCACACACTCACCCCTGGCGGACACACACTCACCCCTGTCGGACACACACTCACCCCTGTCTGACACACACTCACCCCTGTCTGTCACACACTCACCCCTGGCGGACACACACTCACCCCTGTCGGACACACACTCACCCCTGTCTGACACACACTCACCCCTGTCTGACACACACTCACCCCTGTCTGACACACACTCACACCTGTCTGTCACACACTCACCCCTGTCTGACACACACTCACCCCTGTCTGACACACACTCACCCCTGTCTGTCACACACTCACCCCTGGCGGACACACACTCACCCCTGGCGGACACACACTCACCCCTGTCTGACACACACTCACCCCTGGCGGACACACACTCACCCCTGTCTGTCACACACTCACCCCTGTCTGACACACACTCACCCCTGGCGGACACACACTCACCCCTGGCGGACACACACTCACCCCTGTCTGACACACACTCACCCCTGGCGGACACACACTCACCCCTGTCGGACACACACTCACCCCTGTCGGACACACACTCACCCCTGGCGGACACACACTCACCCCTGTCTGACACACACTCACCCCTGTCTGTCACACACTCACCCCTGTCGGACACACACTCACCCCTGTCGGACACACACTCACCCCTGTCTGACACACACTCACCCCTGGCGGACACACACTCACCCCTGGCGGACACACACTCACCCCTGTCTGACACACACTCACCCCTGTCTGACACACACTCACCCCTGGCGGACACACACTCACCCCTGGCGGACACACACTCACGCCTGTCGGACACACACTCACCCCTGTCGGACACACACTCACCCCTGGCGGACACACACTCACCCCTGGCGGACACACACTCACCCCTGTCTGTCACACACTCACCCCTGGCGGACACACACTCACGCCTGTCGGACACACACTCACCCCTGTCGGACACACACTCACCCCTGTCGGACACACACTCACCCCCGGCGGACACACACTCACCCCCGGCGGACACACACTCACCCCCGGCGGACACACACTCACCCCTGGCGGACACACACTCACCCCTGTCTAGCTTGTCGTCCCGTCCGCGGCGCAGCAGAGGTCTCTCTTGCTCGTCCGCCTCGGTGTCTGTCCCCGGCTGCTCCATCGCACAATTACTTAACGGAGGCGGTTTCCCGGTTCGTCTTGTCGCGCATCGCAGGGTGACAGACAGCGGAGCCGGATGACAGACAGCGGAGCAGGATGACAGACAGCGGAGCCGGATGACAACAACTTCACTGTTTTGATGAGCACACCGAAAACCAAACACGACGTGACGAAACCCACGGGACCGGAAGTGGAACTGGCCGTCAGAAACCACGTGACCAATGAGCGGCGTTTAAACAAAGGGAGGGAAGGTGAGAGAGTCGCCATCTGGCGGTAGTATTCCCACCAAGCCTCCGAGCACAGTGGCCCCACGGACAGCAAGGGTGGAGTATTTCCCAGCAAGCCGAAGTACGGCTCCACCGCCAGACACACGAGCCACGTGGCTCGGTTCCACGCTGCCGGCCCACGGTCCCTGTGTTGGCTGTGAAATGCTGCGCTCAGCCGTGCTGTGAGCTTGTGGTTCGGATGGAGCAAGCCAGAGTCCACGGGAGTGTCACTGGAGCGATGAAGAGGAGTCCTCTTCATCGTGGTTGTAGGAGCCGTTCAGCTCGTCTGGTCCCTCAGCTAACTGCTATTGTGCTCCAGCTAGCAGGCTTATGGTAAACAAACCACCCTTCCACAGAACCAGCTAGAACGGTCACGACTCGTTCACTTTACCGCAGGCCCCAGCAGACGTTAAGCATCTTACTGACGAGCTTCAAGCAAATAAACAATTAACTTTACGCCATTATGTTTGGTGTAATGTAATTACAATGCAATCCAATCCACTTATGAATCCAGTTATGAATCCAATCCGGTTATGAGTTTCATGTAGGTTTCCTTTAAGTGGATGTGCTGGTTTTGCAGAGGGCAGCAGAGACGAGCTGCAGACTGAAGAGCAGCGGCAGCAGGGTCAGCAGAGTCACAACCAGGCTGGAAAGTGGTAACAACATTTTGCTGTTACTTTGTGTGTTTGTGTGTCAGAGTCAAAGAGTGAAGCAATCATGACTAGCTAAAATGCTAACGCTAGTCATGGCTGTGTAGCAGGAAAGAAGTCTGCCAGTTGCAGGTGTCAGTATAGACAGCTCAGTGTCATGTGTACCTTTTAAAGTTACACTGAAGTATCAAATGTTTTCATTTTAGCTTACTTTATCATGCCACACACCATTTTGACAAGGCCCTGTGGTGGCCTGGCAGCCTGTCCAGGGTGTCTCCCCGCCTGCCGCCCGGTGGCTGCTGGGATGATAGGCTCCAGCATCCCCGCCACCCTGAGAGCAGGAGGAGCGGTCTGGATGATGGATGGACGGATGGATGTCAAAAAATGTAAAAAAAAATTATTAAAATTGCGTTATGTTGACTTCCTGAAAAATATAGAAACACATAACTCTTTTGTGGTGACTCCATTGTAATGTGTATCACAAGGTACATGAGATGTCCTACCAGAGTAGGAGTAAACAACAGTTGCTGAGGTACATGAGATGTCCTACCAGAGTAGGAGTAAACAACAGTTGCTGAGGTACATGAGATGTCCTACCAGAGTAGGAGTAAACAACAGTTGCTGAGGTACATGAGATGTCCTACCAGAGTAGGAGTAAACAACAGTTGCTGAGGTACATGAGATGTCCTACCAGAGTAGGAGTAAACAACAGTTGCTGAGGTACACGTTTCAGTTTGTCAGTGACTAAGACGTGTACTGCTGATGTAAACAAGGTGCCAGAGCGCACGACAGAAGCATCAGAACAGAGGCCGTTTATCAAACACACCTCCAGGGGAGGATCCCCCACACTAGGGCTGGGCATCGTTTGGATTTTAACGATTCTCATTCTGATTCTGCTTTTCGGTTCCGGTTCTTAGCCATTCTCGATTCCGGTTCATTGAGAGGCAGGCGGGGTCAAAACAGGTCACGTGCTTCTTTCACAGAAGAAAAGTGTATTTATAAAAACGTTATACAAGCCTGTGTTCTGTGTTAAGAACGGATCACTCATGTGAATGTCTCATTCTTACATTTACATTTACAACAAGTGTCTTCATACGTACGTGAAGCTGAACAAATAAAGACACCGTCACACCCTGGTCCGGACTACCAGGCATTAGACTCCTCAAACTAGAAACAGTTCTTGTTTAGGAAACTGAGCATATCTGCCTTGTCAGGCTGGGTACGCCAGCGTTCAGCAGAGAAAAACACATCTCAGTGTTTGCATACAGTTTATAGCCGTTGGCTCATGTATAAGTCGTTTGCGGTCTCGCTGTTGTGAAGAAGACAGAGGTTATTAATTTTCACCTACCCAGCTGTGACGAGGTGCTGCTTGCTGTCTGCTCAGGGTTGGCTGAAGAGGACGCTGAGGCCGGAGATGGAGACCGGCGCAACGTGTCCAACACGGGACACTGGTTCATCTGGACACCGTGCAGGCCAAGGTGTTTGGCCATATTTGAGAGGAGGTGTGGTATTGTATGAGGAAGTCGGGAGTTGCAGAGGAGTATGTAGGGGTGGTGCAGGATATGTATGAGGGAGGTGTGACAGTGGTGAGGTGTGTAGTTAAGTTGATAAGAGAAACGTGACTCAGAGATTAAAATTAACATCTAAAAATACAATTTATAACATTTCGGCTATTTCATAATTAATAAAATATAATAATAATAACAATAATGATAGATACATTTATATAGCACTTTATCTAGACACATTGAAGGGGGCAACTCACTTCAACCACCACCGATGTGTAGCACCACCTGGGTGGTGCACGGCAGCTACTGTTTTGCACCAGAACACTCACCACACATCGGCTTGAGGTGGAGAGGGAGGAATCACTGAGCCAGTTACATGGAGGATGATTAGGTGTCCAGATGGAGAGAGCAAGGTTGGGAATGTTGCCAGGACACCGGGGACTCCCTACTCTTTGTGATAAGTGCCGTCCGTCCATCCATCCATCCATCCATCCATCCATCCATCCATCCATCCATCCATCATCCAAACCGCTTCTCCTGCTCTCAGGGTCGCGGGGATGCTGGAGCCTATTCCAGCAGTCATTGGGTGGCAGGCGGGGGGAAGACACCCTGGACAGGCTGCCAGACCATCACAGGACCCCCCCCCCACACACACACACACACCTAGCGACAATTTAGTACGTCTGATTGACCTGACCGGCATGCCACGGGATCTTTATTGACCACAGTGAGTCAGGACCTGGTTTAACGTCTCATCCGAAGTACGGCATCTCCTACAGCACAGTGTCCCCGTCACTGCACTGGGGCATTGGGATTTTTGTTGTTGTTGTTGTTGTTTTTATTAGGACCAGAGGGAAGACTGCCCCCTACTGGCCCACCAACACCACGTCCAGCACCAACTACGTTTTCCCGGGAGGTCTCCCATCCAAGTACTAGCCAAGCCCACACCTGCTTAGCCTCTGTCATTCAGCAGAACCAGGGTGCATGTTGGTATGGCAGCAGGAGAGAACATAATGGAGCCTCTTTTCCTGCAGTAGATCCCACATTCAAGCAAGGACAAAGTGGCTTGTCACAGAGCTCGAGTGACGCTGATCCTGCTGCAGGGGCCAATTATCTTGTCAAAACATGTGAAAGGTAGTTTTCTCTCTCTCTCTCTCTCTCTCTCACACATACATCATCATCGGCGGTCACTTGGGATCGAGTATGACCTCTGGGTCCCTCTGGGTCCCTCTGGGTCCTCAGGTGGGCCTAGAGGCCGATCGTGGTGCTTCATAATGGGAAGACGCCGGCGTGTGACAGCTTTTTATGTGGAGTGGCTGATGCACCCGCAGCCACCACGGTCCTTGGCAGGGGGTGACCAGAGTCCAATGGCATGGAGAACCAAGACGAATGGGGACCACCCTCTGTTGCAGCCTTCATCCACCTTCACTGCTATTGTGACCTGGAGACATCTTCCACCAGTTCTGCTGCTGATTGTTGGATCGCACTTTGTCTGGAACCTCCCCTTGACCTGTCCACCTTGACCTGTCCACCTTGACCTGTCCACCTTGGGTGACCCTACCAGGAGCCAAGCTCCGGACGGCATAGCTCTTGGGATCATTGGCACACGCAAGGTTCTCCACCACAGGAAACACACACACACACACACACACACGTGTGTGTGTGTGTGTGTGTGTGTGTGTGTGTGTGTGTGAAGGCCTGCAGTAGATTACCACAACCTACCAGAAAGCCTCTCCTCCCCTCAACATCTAGCGACTGTCAGCAGCCTGTGAGAGGAGGTTCATTTTGTTCAGATGAGAAAGTGAGTCTTTTGTGGGACAGGTCCTACAGGTGTTGGGTGGAGAAGTGGAAGTGAGCTGCATGCAACAGCGTGGTGGGAATAACATCTGGCCACCCGGCCTCCTATCCTGTTATGAGTCTGATGTGCTGCACATAATCTCTGAGCCACAATCGTTGAACTCGAGTCATTCAAAACTCATGATGGAGGACTGGAAACATTTCCAGGCACGCAGCCTGATACCTCAGATGCTCTGTCACACTGACACAGACTTTTCTGGAAAGGAGGAGGAGGAGGACTTCACTGGAAACAGTTCAAATCACACACACACACACACACACAGCCCTAAACACATGATCCTCCCTCTCCCTTCCACACACACACACACACACACACACACACACACACACACACACACACACACACACACACTGTACCTGCTGTAATATTTGCTAGTAATATTTGATTTGCTAATGTCCCTTACGGCTTTCCGTAGCGCCACAACAAAGTCACGTGATGTACGTAACAACGTCAGTCGGAATCCGGTCGGTGAATAAACACCCAGCACGAGAGAAGTCGTCCTTGCTTTATTAATGTTATAAGTTAACATAGCCAGAGGGCACAGAACATTACATGGTGTCAGAGTAGCGGAGTTTAAATACCCAATATGGATTCGTACGGCGTTCCAGCTCCACGGATGGACTGGGAATCGGCGAACTTACCTGAAGCATGGAGACGATTTCGACAAACAACGGAGCTAATGTTCACGGGCCCCCTGCGCGGGAAGAATGAAGAGGAGAAATGCAGCTACCTCCTGCTCTGGATAGGGGAAAAAGGGCGCGATGTGCACAACACTTGGACACTCAGCGGAGAACAAGCCAAGAAGCTAGAAACGTACTACGATAAGTACACTGAGTACATCACCCCCAAAGCAAACCCGATTTATGCCAGATATAAATTTCATGAAAAGATGCAGGGAGAGAGTGAATCCTTCGAACGATTTGTAACTGAGCTAAAGCTCCTAGTCAAAGACTGTGGCTACCCAAATGCCGACGAGATGGTCAGGGACCGCATCGTGTTTGCCACCAACTCACCCAGAGTGAGAGAAAAGCTACTTAGCCAGGGAGCTGAGCTAACGCTAGAAAAAGCCATAGATGTAGCCCGCTCACACGAGCTAGCAAAGCAACAGCTAACGTTTATGGGCCAGGGCAGCACACATGAAACGGTGCACGCAATAGGCAGAAAGACTTACAAACCGAACGCACCCAAAGCAGCTAACGCTAACTTCAGACAAAGGGAGGGTAACGTTAGCACCGCCGCTAGGGCGTGTAGCTATTGTGGAGGGCTACACGGCGCTAAAGCCACTTGCCCAGCTAAGGGTAAACAATGCATTAAATGCAAGAAGCTCAATCATTTTGCTAAAGTATGCAAGTCTAGCTCCCAGGGACAGACAAAGTACTACCGCGGCACAGTACATGCCGTCGGAGAGAACCCAGAAGAGTGCACCACTGACAGAGAACAGGAAGAACTGTACTTCGACAACATTACAGTGGAGAGCACCGCTGTGGGAGAACAGACAGAGCTGTACATAGACTGCATCTCAATAGAGAACAACGGAAAAAGCAACGAGCAGGCTTACGTAGAGGTTGGAATTGGCACACCTCCACAGAAGGTAAAGTTTAAACTAGACACTGGGGCACAGGCCAATACTATTCCCACCAACCTGTTCCAGGCGCTGTTCAAAAATGTGACACTGAAACCAGCAATACACAGACTCACTGAATATGGAGGAGGCGCGCTGAGCGTGAAAGGCACATGCAAACTCAAATGTAAGTACAGAGACAATGCAATGATGCTGGACTTTTACGTCATTGACACAAACGCCCCACCAGTCATGGCAATGAAAACATGCCGTGACCTAAACTTGGTAAAAATAGTGATGGCTGTGAGCGAGGAAAACAATGTCACATCACAGAGCATAATGGATGAGTATGCAGATGTTTTCCAGGGAATAGGAGAGTTCCCAGGCGAGTGCACCTTCCGCGTCACACCAGATGCAACGCCGGTCGTCTGCCCGCCACGCAGAATCCCCATCGCCCTACGCAGCAAACTGAGGGACGAGCTTGACAGCATGGAGAAAGGCGGCATAATCTGTAAGGTAACAGAACCCACAGAATGGGTGAACGCACTCGTCATTGTTGAGAAGCCAAAGACAGGCAAACTTAGAGTGTGTTTAGACCCCAGAGCTCTTAACAAAGTGATACAACGACCTCACTACCCCCTCCCCACGCTGGAGGACGCCACCACAAAGCTCGCTGGAGCTGAGTACTTTAGCGTGTTAGACGCGCGGTCAGGCTATTGGGCCATCAAACTGAGCACTGAATCCTCAATGTTGACGACATTTAACACAGTGTTTGGCAGGTATCGTTTCCTCAGACTGCCATTCGGAATCGTGTCCGCTCAAGACGAGTTCCAGAGACGCGTGGATGAAACATATGAAGGATTGGACGGTGTGACGGCCATAGTGGACGATATACTAGTGTTCGGCAAGACTAAAGAGGAACATGACCAGCGTCTCAGAGCGATGCTGAAGCGCACAAGGGAGCGAGGGGTGAGACTCAACCCCGACAAGTGTCACATATGCGTGTCCGAGGTAAGCTACTTCGGCCACACGCTCTCACACGAAGGCATCAAACCAGACCCACACAAGGTGAAGGCGGTCAAGGACATGCAACCCCCACAGAACAAAGCAGAGCTGGAGACAGTCCTCGGCATGATCAACTACCTCGCCAGATTTGCTCCACACCTCTCACAGATAAACTCACCCCTCAGACAGCTTCTGAAACAGGACAGTGAGTTTGTGTGGGATGCAGTCCACGACAAGGCGTTCCAAGAGATGAAGAATCTCATTACACAGCACCCAGGTCCAGTACTCTCATATTTCGACCCGCAGAAAGAGCTGCGACTCCAAGTGGATGCATCCAAAAGTGGCCTTGGGGCTGTCATGCTCCAAGATGGCAAACCAATTGCCTATGCGTCCAAGTCACTCAACAGCACTGAAGAAAACTACGCACAGATAGAGAAGGAGCTCTACGCTGTGGTCTTCGGCTGCAAGAGGTTCCACGAGTACATGTACGGACGAAAAGTGATTGTGGAGTCAGACCACAAGCCTCTGGAGGCAATACTAAAAAAGCCACTGGCAGCAGCACCACCCCGGCTGCAACGGATGATCCTGGCGCTCCAAAAATACGACATCCAAATCATCCACCGCCCCGGTAAGGACATACCGGTGGCCGACACACTGTCACGCAAGTCAATAGAACACCACGACAGTGACCTACAGGAAGGGATGGAGGCCCAAGTGCACACAGTCCTCAGCAACATCCCTGTGAGCGACACAAGACTCACAGAAATCAAGCAGGAAACAGCGCAAGATCCACAGCTCACCGCACTCAGACGAGCCACACTCACTGGCTGGCCAGACACAAAGAAAAAGTGCCCGCCCAGCATCCAGGAATACTGGAACCACAGAGCAGAAATCTCAGAAATGGACGGTATCCTGTTCAAAGGTGAGATAATCATTGTCCCCCAAAAGCTTCGCAAGGACATGATACAGCGCATCCATGCCAGCCACCTTGGCGTGGAAAAAAGCAAATGCCGAGCAAGAGACTTACTGTTCTGGCCTGGCATGGGGAAACAGATCGAGGATGCGGTAGCAGACTGCAGCATATGCCAAGAACGGCGCAGCGCAAATGCAAAGGAACCAATGATGTCACACGCCATACCCGAGCGGCCGTGGCAAGTGATAGGCACAGACCTATTCACATGGAACTCACAGGACTTCATAGTCACTGTGGACTACTACTCCAGATTCTTCGAGCTAGAAAGACTTTACAGCTGCACCTCATCTGCCGTCATCATGAAGCTGAAAGCAGCAATGGCTCGACACGGAATCCCCGAGACTATCATCAGCGACAACGGTCCGTGCTACAGCTCTGGTGAGTTCCGCAACTTCTCACAGACATGGGGTTTCTCACACACCACCACAAGCCCCCACTACCCACAGAGCAACGGCCTCTCCGAGAAGACTGTCCAGACGGCCAAACGCATCCTGGACAAAGCCAAAGCTGAGAACAAAGACCCCTACATGAGCTTACTGGAGTATCGCAACACACCGGTGGACAACCTGAAATCACCGGCACAGCTACTGATGAGTCGGAGGCTGCGGTCCATTCTCCCATCAACAGCAAAACACCTGCAGCCACAGATCGCCAGTCAGGAGGATGTTCACAAAAGGAGAGAGGTATGTCAACAGCGCCAGCAGGCATACTACAACCGAACAGCCAAACCTCTGCCCCACCTGCCCGCAGGCACACCAATCCGCTTCCGGCAGGAGGATGGATCCTGGAGACCTGCAACTGTGGAAAGACCAGCGAACACAGAGAGGAGCTACCACATCCAAACCAAAGAAGGTCAGATCTACCAACGCAACCGTCAACACCTGCGACAAAGCAGAGTGAACACTCACACTACACACACACACACTTCACAGCAGACTGTTACCAGCGCTAACAACAACACACAAGCCCATCAGCAAGAGCATGCTGAACCTCCAGACACGAACAATCAGCGACAACCAGACACACAGCCTGGTTACACCACGAGGTCAGGTCGCACGATCAAACCAAGACAAATCCTTGACTTATGAATGTTAAAAAAAGATAATTTTACACCAACCTGTACTATACCTGCTATGTTTTGAAAAGAAATATTTACAGCGTTCACTTACCTTGTGTACCTACCTGCTGTTTGCAGTTACCAGTAATGAAATGAAAAAAAAAGATGAAATGTTATTACGGTGTCACATTTAGACAGTGAAGGAAATGTTTTACACTACTTTGTTGCAGTCCAGTTATATAAGAGTTCCACTTTCATATTCTTTCTTATTAAGATTGTATTCGCTTATAAACGTGCTCAACGTGGTCTGTATCTCTGCAGAGAAAGCAGCACTTTTCAGAAAAAGGGAGATGTAATATTTGCTAGTAATATTTGATTTGCTAATGTCCCTTACGGCTTTCCGTAGCGCCACAACAAAGTCACGTGATGTACGTAACAACGTCAGTCGGAATCCGGTCGGTGAATAAACACCCAGCACGAGAGAAGTCGTCCTTGCTTTATTAATGTTATAAGTTAACATAGCCAGAGGGCACAGAACATTACACCTGCCTCGTTGTCCGGTGTGTCTTCTTAGCTGACAGAGGGGGCGCCGTCACTCTGGTGTGTCTTACATCACATGTTTTCCTGCAGTGAACTAAAACCAGACACACATTCAGTCGGCCTTGTTGCCGGTCATGCCTGATTCTCCGTGTCCTCTGACTGGAGGAGCAGCATGGTCAGGTGGTGTAACTGCTCTGGGTCAACTTGCCTAACCAGTATTTTTCATAGGAAAAAATACAGGAAAATTAATGTGGAATAAAATGTAATACTCTACTGCAATAACACCTTTTTTTAAACAATTTTTACAAAGTTTGTCAGATTTCAGAAAACAGAGAGAAAGCAGAGAAACAGGATTAAGAAAGACAATTAGAAAACAGAGAAACAGGATTAAGAAAGACAATTAGAAAACAGAGAAACAGGATTAAGAAAGAGAATTCGGGACTTCCGGTTATGGCGAGGGACTAGGGGGTCGCACATCTCAAGCTCTGCAGCTACCGTGTAAATTAATCCTACAATACTAATCCGAGTCTTGTCTAAAGTCACGCAATACGTGTATAAGAGTACCCAGAACTAAAATGTCAGGGAAAAACCCGAAAGAAAAGGCAAAGAGAGAAAGAGAAGGAGAAAAGGAAATGGCGACACGAGGAAGAGGCTGAGAAGGTTAGCGACGCCATGCAGGTTGAAAATATGGCTAACGAAGAAGACGACCACGAGGAAGAAGATGAGGAAATGTTAGACACAGATAAGAATAGCAACCTAGATATCATGAAAGCCATACAGTCTTTGAAAAGTGGACTTTACAAGAAAATTGATGGAGTGCAAAAGACAATTGCGGATGTAAAGAAACAGATACAGGAATGCACGGGCCGCATGGAACAGGCCGAGCAACGGATTTCTGACGTGGAGGACGACGTTAAGAAGCTAACACCCCGAGTTAGCACGCTGGAAAACACCGTCACAAGCCTTACTGACAAGGTGGAGGACGACGTTAAGAAGCTAACACCCCGAGTTAGCACGCTGGAAAACACCGTCACAAGCCTGACTGACAAGGTGGAGGACGACGTTAAGAAGCTAACACCCCGAGTTAGCACGCTGGAAAACACCGTCACAAGCCTGACTGACAAGGTGGAGGACGACGTTAAGAAGCTAACACCCCGAGTTAGCACGCTGGAGAGCACCGTCAAAAGCCTGACTGACAAGGTGGATGTAATATTTGCTAGTAATATTTGATTTGCTAATGTCCCTTACGGCTTTCCGTAGCGCCACAACAAAGTCACGTGATGTACGTAACAACGTCAGTCGGAATCCGGTCGGTGAATAAACACCCAGCACGAGAGAAGTCGTCCTTGCTTTATTAATGTTATAAGTTAACATAGCCAGAGGGCACAGAACATTACATGGTGTCAGAGTAGCGGAGTTTAAATACCCAATATGGATTCGTACGGCGTTCCAGCTCCACGGATGGACTGGGAATCGGCGAACTTACCTGAAGCATGGAGACGATTTCGACAAACAACGGAGCTAATGTTCACGGGCCCCCTGCGCGGGAAGAATGAAGAGGAGAAATGCAGCTACCTCCTGCTCTGGATAGGGGAAAAAGGGCGCGATGTGCACAACACTTGGACACTCAGCGGAGAACAAGCCAAGAAGCTAGAAACGTACTACGATAAGTACACTGAGTACATCACCCCCAAAGCAAACCCGATTTATGCCAGATATAAATTTCATGAAAAGATGCAGGGAGAGAGTGAATCCTTCGAACGATTTGTAACTGAGCTAAAGCTCCTAGTCAAAGACTGTGGCTACCCAAATGCCGACGAGATGGTCAGGGACCGCATCGTGTTTGCCACCAACTCACCCAGAGTGAGAGAAAAGCTACTTAGCCAGGGAGCTGAGCTAACGCTAGAAAAAGCCATAGATGTAGCCCGCTCACACGAGCTAGCAAAGCAACAGCTAACGTTTATGGGCCAGGGCAGCACACATGAAACGGTGCACGCAATAGGCAGAAAGACTTACAAACCGAACGCACCCAAAGCAGCTAACGCTAACTTCAGACAAAGGGAGGGTAACGTTAGCACCGCCGCTAGGGCGTGTAGCTATTGTGGAGGGCTACACGGCGCTAAAGCCACTTGCCCAGCTAAGGGTAAACAATGCATTAAATGCAAGAAGCTCAATCATTTTGCTAAAGTATGCAAGTCTAGCTCCCAGGGACAGACAAAGTACTACCGCGGCACAGTACATGCCGTCGGAGAGAACCCAGAAGAGTGCACCACTGACAGAGAACAGGAAGAACTGTACTTCGACAACATTACAGTGGAGAGCACCGCTGTGGGAGAACAGACAGAGCTGTACATAGACTGCATCTCAATAGAGAACAACGGAAAAAGCAACGAGCAGGCTTACGTAGAGGTTGGAATTGGCACACCTCCACAGAAGGTAAAGTTTAAACTAGACACTGGGGCACAGGCCAATACTATTCCCACCAACCTGTTCCAGGCGCTGTTCAAAAATGTGACACTGAAACCAGCAATACACAGACTCACTGAATATGGAGGAGGCGCGCTGAGCGTGAAAGGCACATGCAAACTCAAATGTAAGTACAGAGACAATGCAATGATGCTGGACTTTTACGTCATTGACACAAACGCCCCACCAGTCATGGCAATGAAAACATGCCGTGACCTAAACTTGGTAAAAATAGTGATGGCTGTGAGCGAGGAAAACAATGTCACATCACAGAGCATAATGGATGAGTATGCAGATGTTTTCCAGGGAATAGGAGAGTTCCCAGGCGAGTGCACCTTCCGCGTCACACCAGATGCAACGCCGGTCGTCTGCCCGCCACGCAGAATCCCCATCGCCCTACGCAGCAAACTGAGGGACGAGCTTGACAGCATGGAGAAAGGCGGCATAATCTGTAAGGTAACAGAACCCACAGAATGGGTGAACGCACTCGTCATTGTTGAGAAGCCAAAGACAGGCAAACTTAGAGTGTGTTTAGACCCCAGAGCTCTTAACAAAGTGATACAACGACCTCACTACCCCCTCCCCACGCTGGAGGACGCCACCACAAAGCTCGCTGGAGCTGAGTACTTTAGCGTGTTAGACGCGCGGTCAGGCTATTGGGCCATCAAACTGAGCACTGAATCCTCAATGTTGACGACATTTAACACAGTGTTTGGCAGGTATCGTTTCCTCAGACTGCCATTCGGAATCGTGTCCGCTCAAGACGAGTTCCAGAGACGCGTGGATGAAACATATGAAGGATTGGACGGTGTGACGGCCATAGTGGACGATATACTAGTGTTCGGCAAGACTAAAGAGGAACATGACCAGCGTCTCAGAGCGATGCTGAAGCGCACAAGGGAGCGAGGGGTGAGACTCAACCCCGACAAGTGTCACATATGCGTGTCCGAGGTAAGCTACTTCGGCCACACGCTCTCACACGAAGGCATCAAACCAGACCCACACAAGGTGAAGGCGGTCAAGGACATGCAACCCCCACAGAACAAAGCAGAGCTGGAGACAGTCCTCGGCATGATCAACTACCTCGCCAGATTTGCTCCACACCTCTCACAGATAAACTCACCCCTCAGACAGCTTCTGAAACAGGACAGTGAGTTTGTGTGGGATGCAGTCCACGACAAGGCGTTCCAAGAGATGAAGAATCTCATTACACAGCACCCAGGTCCAGTACTCTCATATTTCGACCCGCAGAAAGAGCTGCGACTCCAAGTGGATGCATCCAAAAGTGGCCTTGGGGCTGTCATGCTCCAAGATGGCAAACCAATTGCCTATGCGTCCAAGTCACTCAACAGCACTGAAGAAAACTACGCACAGATAGAGAAGGAGCTCTACGCTGTGGTCTTCGGCTGCAAGAGGTTCCACGAGTACATGTACGGACGAAAAGTGATTGTGGAGTCAGACCACAAGCCTCTGGAGGCAATACTAAAAAAGCCACTGGCAGCAGCACCACCCCGGCTGCAACGGATGATCCTGGCGCTCCAAAAATACGACATCCAAATCATCCACCGCCCCGGTAAGGACATACCGGTGGCCGACACACTGTCACGCAAGTCAATAGAACACCACGACAGTGACCTACAGGAAGGGATGGAGGCCCAAGTGCACACAGTCCTCAGCAACATCCCTGTGAGCGACACAAGACTCACAGAAATCAAGCAGGAAACAGCGCAAGATCCACAGCTCACCGCACTCAGACGAGCCACACTCACTGGCTGGCCAGACACAAAGAAAAAGTGCCCGCCCAGCATCCAGGAATACTGGAACCACAGAGCAGAAATCTCAGAAATGGACGGTATCCTGTTCAAAGGTGAGATAATCATTGTCCCCCAAAAGCTTCGCAAGGACATGATACAGCGCATCCATGCCAGCCACCTTGGCGTGGAAAAAAGCAAATGCCGAGCAAGAGACTTACTGTTCTGGCCTGGCATGGGGAAACAGATCGAGGATGCGGTAGCAGACTGCAGCATATGCCAAGAACGGCGCAGCGCAAATGCAAAGGAACCAATGATGTCACACGCCATACCCGAGCGGCCGTGGCAAGTGATAGGCACAGACCTATTCACATGGAACTCACAGGACTTCATAGTCACTGTGGACTACTACTCCAGATTCTTCGAGCTAGAAAGACTTTACAGCTGCACCTCATCTGCCGTCATCATGAAGCTGAAAGCAGCAATGGCTCGACACGGAATCCCCGAGACTATCATCAGCGACAACGGTCCGTGCTACAGCTCTGGTGAGTTCCGCAACTTCTCACAGACATGGGGTTTCTCACACACCACCACAAGCCCCCACTA
Organism: Lampris incognitus; assembly: GCF_029633865.1. Lineage (NCBI taxonomy): Eukaryota > Metazoa > Chordata > Actinopteri > Lampriformes > Lampridae > Lampris > Lampris incognitus. The sequence goes on from NC_079223.1 coordinate 2,434,754, forward strand.
CCCACAGAGCAACGGCCTCTCCGAGAAGACTGTCCAGACGGCCAAACGCATCCTGGACAAAGCCAAAGCTGAGAACAAAGACCCCTACATGAGCTTACTGGAGTATCGCAACACACCGGTGGACAACCTGAAATCACCGGCACAGCTACTGATGAGTCGGAGGCTGCGGTCCATTCTCCCATCAACAGCAAAACACCTGCAGCCACAGATCGCCAGTCAGGAGGATGTTCACAAAAGGAGAGAGGTATGTCAACAGCGCCAGCAGGCATACTACAACCGAACAGCCAAACCTCTGCCCCACCTGCCCGCAGGCACACCAATCCGCTTCCGGCAGGAGGATGGATCCTGGAGACCTGCAACTGTGGAAAGACCAGCGAACACAGAGAGGAGCTACCACATCCAAACCAAAGAAGGTCAGATCTACCAACGCAACCGTCAACACCTGCGACAAAGCAGAGTGAACACTCACACTACACACACACACACTTCACAGCAGACTGTTACCAGCGCTAACAACAACACACAAGCCCATCAGCAAGAGCATGCTGAACCTCCAGACACGAACAATCAGCGACAACCAGACACACAGCCTGGTTACACCACGAGGTCAGGTCGCACGATCAAACCAAGACAAATCCTTGACTTATGAATGTTAAAAAAAGATAATTTTACACCAACCTGTACTATACCTGCTATGTTTTGAAAAGAAATATTTACAGCGTTCACTTACCTTGTGTACCTACCTGCTGTTTGCAGTTACCAGTAATGAAATGAAAAAAAAAGATGAAATGTTATTACGGTGTCACATTTAGACAGTGAAGGAAATGTTTTACACTACTTTGTTGCAGTCCAGTTATATAAGAGTTCCACTTTCATATTCTTTCTTATTAAGATTGTATTCGCTTATAAACGTGCTCAACGTGGTCTGTATCTCTGCAGAGAAAGCAGCACTTTTCAGAAAAAGGGAGATGTAATATTTGCTAGTAATATTTGATTTGCTAATGTCCCTTACGGCTTTCCGTAGCGCCACAACAAAGTCACGTGATGTACGTAACAACGTCAGTCGGAATCCGGTCGGTGAATAAACACCCAGCACGAGAGAAGTCGTCCTTGCTTTATTAATGTTATAAGTTAACATAGCCAGAGGGCACAGAACATTACACCTGCCTCGTTGTCCGGTGTGTCTTCTTAGCTGACAGAGGGGGCGCCGTCACTCTGGTGTGTCTTACATCACATGTTTTCCTGCAGTGAACTAAAACCAGACACACATTCAGTCGGCCTTGTTGCCGGTCATGCCTGATTCTCCGTGTCCTCTGACTGGAGGAGCAGCATGGTCAGGTGGTGTAACTGCTCTGGGTCAACTTGCCTAACCAGTATTTTTCATAGGAAAAAATACAGGAAAATTAATGTGGAATAAAATGTAATACTCTACTGCAATAACACCTTTTTTTAAACAATTTTTACAAAGTTTGTCAGATTTCAGAAAACAGAGAGAAAGCAGAGAAACAGGATTAAGAAAGACAATTAGAAAACAGAGAAACAGGATTAAGAAAGACAATTAGAAAACAGAGAAACAGGATTAAGAAAGAGAATTCGGGACTTCCGGTTATGGCGAGGGACTAGGGGGTCGCACATCTCAAGCTCTGCAGCTACCGTGTAAATTAATCCTACAATACTAATCCGAGTCTTGTCTAAAGTCACGCAATACGTGTATAAGAGTACCCAGAACTAAAATGTCAGGGAAAAACCCGAAAGAAAAGGCAAAGAGAGAAAGAGAAGGAGAAAAGGAAATGGCGACACGAGGAAGAGGCTGAGAAGGTTAGCGACGCCATGCAGGTTGAAAATATGGCTAACGAAGAAGACGACCACGAGGAAGAAGATGAGGAAATGTTAGACACAGATAAGAATAGCAACCTAGATATCATGAAAGCCATACAGTCTTTGAAAAGTGGACTTTACAAGAAAATTGATGGAGTGCAAAAGACAATTGCGGATGTAAAGAAACAGATACAGGAATGCACGGGCCGCATGGAACAGGCCGAGCAACGGATTTCTGACGTGGAGGACGACGTTAAGAAGCTAACACCCCGAGTTAGCACGCTGGAAAACACCGTCACAAGCCTTACTGACAAGGTGGAGGACGACGTTAAGAAGCTAACACCCCGAGTTAGCACGCTGGAAAACACCGTCACAAGCCTGACTGACAAGGTGGAGGACGACGTTAAGAAGCTAACACCCCGAGTTAGCACGCTGGAAAACACCGTCACAAGCCTGACTGACAAGGTGGAGGACGACGTTAAGAAGCTAACACCCCGAGTTAGCACGCTGGAGAGCACCGTCAAAAGCCTGACTGACAAGGTGGATGTAATATTTGCTAGTAATATTTGATTTGCTAATGTCCCTTACGGCTTTCCGTAGCGCCACAACAAAGTCACGTGATGTACGTAACAACGTCAGTCGGAATCCGGTCGGTGAATAAACACCCAGCACGAGAGAAGTCGTCCTTGCTTCATTAATGTTATAAGTTAACATAGCCAGAGGGCACAGATCATTACATGGTGTCAGAGTAGCGGAGTTTAAATACCCAATATGGATTCGTACGGCGTTCCAGCTCCACGGATGGACTGGGAATCGGCGAACTTACCTGAAGCATGGAGACGATTTCGACAAACAACGGAGCTAATGTTCACGGGCCCCCTGCGCGGGAAGAATGAAGAGGAGAAATGCAGCTACCTCCTGCTCTGGATAGGGGAAAAAGGGCGCGATGTGCACAACACTTGGACACTCAGCGGAGAACAAGCCAAGAAGCTAGAAACGTACTACGATAAGTACACTGAGTACATCACCCCCAAAGCAAACCCGATTTATGCCAGATATAAATTTCATGAAAAGATGCAGGGAGAGAGTGAATCCTTCGAACGATTTGTAACTGAGCTAAAGCTCCTAGTCAAAGACTGTGGCTACCCAAATGCCGACGAGATGGTCAGGGACCGCATCGTGTTTGCCACCAACTCACCCAGAGTGAGAGAAAAGCTACTTAGCCAGGGAGCTGAGCTAACGCTAGAAAAGGCCATAGATGTAGCCCGCTCACACGAGCTAGCAAAGCAACAGCTAAAGTCTATGGGCCAGGGCAGCACACATGAAACGGTGCACGCAATAGGCAGAAAGACTTACAAACCGAACGCACCCAAAGCAGCTAACGCTAACTTCAGACAAAGGGAGGGTAACGTTAGCACCGCCGCTAGGGCGTGTAGCTATTGTGGAGGGCTACACGGCGCTAAAGCCACTTGCCCAGCTAAGGGTAAACAATGCATTAAATGCAAGAAGCTCAATCATTTTGCTAAAGTATGCAAGTCTAGCTCCCAGGGACAGACAAAGTACTACCGCGGCACAGTACATGCCGTCGGAGAGAACCCAGAAGAGTACACCACTGACAGAGAGCAGGAAGAACTGTACTTCGACAACATTACAGTGGAGAGCACCGCTGTGGGAGAACAGACAGAGCTGTACATAGACTGCATCTCAATAGAGAACAACGGAAAAAGCAACGAGCAGGCTTACGTAGAGGTTGGAATTGGCACACCTCCACAGAAGGTAAAGTTTAAACTAGACACTGGGGCACAGGCCAATACTATTCCCACCAACCTGTTCCAGGCGCTGTTCAAAAATGTGACACTGAAACCAGCAATACACAGACTCACTGAATATGGAGGAGGCGCGCTGAGCGTGAAAGGCACATGCAAACTCAAATGTAAGTACAGAGACAATGCAATGATGCTGGACTTTTACGTCATTGACACAAACGCCCCACCAGTCATGGCAATGAAAACATGCCGTGACCTAAACTTGGTAAAAATAGTGATGGCTGTGAGCGAGGAAAACAATGTCACATCACAGAGCATAATGGATGAGTATGCAGATGTTTTCCAGGGAATAGGAGAGTTCCCAGGCGAGTGCACCTTCCGCGTCACACCAGATGCAACGCCGGTCGTCTGCCCGCCACGCAGAATCCCCATCGCCCTACGCAGCAAACTGAGGGACGAGCTTGACAGCATGGAGAAAGGCGGCATAATCTGTAAGGTAACAGAACCCACAGAATGGGTGAACGCACTCGTCATTGTTGAGAAGCCAAAGACAGGCAAACTTAGAGTGTGTTTAGACCCCAGAGCTCTTAACAAAGTGATACAACGACCTCACTACCCCCTCCCCACGCTGGAGGACGCCACCACAAAGCTTGCTGGAGCTGAGTACTTTAGCGTGTTAGACGCGCGGTCAGGCTATTGGGCCATCAAACTGAGCACTGAATCCTCAATGTTGACGACATTTAACACAGTGTTTGGCAGGTATCGTTTCCTCAGACTGCCATTCGGAATCGTGTCCGCTCAAGACGAGTTCCAGAGACGCGTGGATGAAACATATGAAGGATTGGACGGTGTGACGGCCATAGTGGACGATATACTAGTGTTCGGCAAGACTAAAGAGGAACATGACCAGCGTCTCAGAGCGATGCTGAAGCGCACAAGGGAGCGAGGGGTGCGGCTCAACCCCGACAAGTGTCACATATGCGTGTCCGAGGTAAGCTACTTCGGCCACACGCTCTCACACAAAGGCATCAAACCAGACCCACACAAGGTGAAGGCGGTCAAGGACATGCAACCCCCACAGAACAAAGCAGAGCTGGAGACAGTCCTCGGCATGATCAACTACCTCGCCAGATTTGCTCCACACCTCTCACAGATAAACTCACCCCTCAGACAGCTTCTGAAACAGGACAGTGAGTTTGTGTTGGATGCAGTCCACGACAAGGCGTTCCAAGAGATGAAGAATCTCATTACACAGCACCCAGGTCCAGTACTCTCATATTTCGACCCGCAGAAAGAGCTGCGACTCCAAGTGGATGCATCCAAAAGTGGCCTTGGGGCTGTCATGCTCCAAGATGGCAAACCAATTGCCTATGCGTCCAAGTCACTCAACAGCACTGAAGAAAACTACGCACAGATAGAGAAGGAGCTCTACGCTGTGGTCTTCGGCTGCAAGAGGTTCCACGAGTACATGTATGGACGAAAAGTGATTGTGGAGTCAGACCACAAGCCTCTGGAGGCAATACTAAAAAAGCCACTGGCAGCAGCACCACCCCGGCTGCAACGGATGATCCTGGCGCTCCAAAAAATACGACATCCAAATCATCCACCGCCCCGGTAAGGACATACCGGTGGCCGACACACTGTCACGCAAGTCAATAGAACACCACGACAGTGACCTACAGGAAGGGATGGAGGCCCAAGTGCACACAGTCCTCAGCAACATCCCTGTGAGCGACACAAGACTCACAGAAATCAAGCAGGAAACAGCGCAAGATCCACAGCTCACCGCACTCAGACGAGCCACACTCACTGGCTGGCCAGACACAAAGAAAAAGTGCCCGCCCAGCATCCAGGAATACTGGAACCACAGAGCAGAAATCTCAGAAATGGACGGTATCCTGTTCAAAGGTGAGATAATCATTGTCCCCCAAAAGCTTCGCAAGGACATGATACAGCGCATCCATGCCAGCCACCTTGGCGTGGAAAAAAGCAAATGCCGAGCAAGAGACTTACTGTTCTGGCCTGGCATGGGGAAACAGATCGAGGATGCGGTAGCAGACTGCAGCATATGCCAAGAACGGCGCAGCGCAAATGCAAAGGAACCAATGATGTCACACGCCATACCCGAGCGGCCGTGGCAAGTGATAGGCACAGACCTATTCACATGGAACTCACAGGACTTCATAGTCACTGTGGACTACTACTCCAGATTCTTCGAGCTAGAAAGACTTTACAGCTGCACCTCATCTGCCGTCATCATGAAGCTGAAAGCAGCAATGGCTCGACACGGAATCCCCGAGACTATCATCAGCGACAACGGTCCGTGCTACAGCTCTGGTGAGTTCCGCAACTTCTCACAGACATGGGGTTTCTCACACACCACCACAAGCCCCCACTACCCACAGAGCAACGGCCTCTCCGAGAAGACTGTCCAGACGGCCAAACGCATCCTGGACAAAGCCAAAGCTGAGAACAAAGACCCCTACATGAGCTTACTGGAGTATCGCAACACACCGGTGGACAACCTGAAATCACCGGCACAGCTACTGATGAGTCGGAGGCTGCGGTCCATTCTCCCATCAACAGCAAAACACCTGCAGCCACAGATCGCCAGTCAGGAGGATGTTCACAAAAGGAGAGAGGTATGTCAACAGCGCCAGCAGGCATACTACAACCGAACAGCCAAACCTCTGCCCCACCTGCCCGCAGGCACACCAATCCGCTTCCGGCAGGAGGATGGATCCTGGAGACCTGCAACTGTGGAAAGACCAGCGAACACAGACAGGAGCTACCACATCCAAACCAAAGAAGGTCAGATCTACCAACGCAACCGTCAACACCTGCGACAAAGCAGAGTGAACACTCACACTACGCACACACACACTTCACAGCAGACTGTTACCAGCGCTAACAACAACACACAAGCCCATCAGCAAGAGCATGCTGAACCTCCAGACACGAACAATCAGCGACAACCAGACACACAGCCTGGTTACACCACGAGGTCAGGTCGCACGATCAAACCAAGACAAATCCTTGACTTATGAATGTTAAAAAAAGAGAATTTTACACCAACCTGTACTATACCTGCTATGTTTTGAAAAGAAATATTTACAGCGTTCACTTACCTTGTGTACCTACCTGCTGTTTGCAGTTACCAGTAATGAAATGAAAAAAAAGATGAAATGTTATTACGGTGTCACATTTAGACAGTGAAGGAAATGTTTTACACTACTTTGTTGCAGTCCAGTTATATAAGAGTTCCACTTTCATATTCTTTCTTATTAAGATTGTATTCGCTTATAAACGTGCTCAACGTGGTCTGTATCTCTGCAGAGAAAGCAGCACTTTTCAGAAAAAGGGAGATGTAATATTTGCTAGTAATATTTGATTTGCTAATGTCCCTTACGGCTTTCCGTAGCGCCACAACAAAGTCACGTGATGTACGTAACAACGTCAGTCGGAATCCGGTCGGTGAATAAACACCCAGCACGAGAGAAGTCGTCCTTGCTTCATTAATGTTATAAGTTAACATAGCCAGAGGGCACAGATCATTACAGTGGAGGACGACGTTAAGAAGCTAACACCCCGAGTTAGCACGCTGGAAAACACCGTCACAAGCCTGACTGACAAGGTGGAGGACGACGTTAAGAAGCTAACACCCCGAGTTAGCACGCTGGAGAGCACCGTCACAAGCCTGACTGACAAGGTGGAGGACGACGTGAAGAAGCTAACACCCCGAGTTAGCACGCTGGAGAGCACCGTCACAAGCCTGACTGACAAGGTGGAGGACGACGTTAAGAAGCTAACACCCCGAGTTAGCACGCTGGAAAACACCGTCACAAGCCTGACTGACAAGGTGGAGGACGACGTTAAGAAGCTAACACCCCGAGTTAGCACGCTGGAGAGCACCGTCAAAAGCCTTACTGACAAGGTGGAGGACGACGTGAAGAAGCTAACACCCCGAGTTAGCACGCTGGAGAGCACCGTCACAAGCCTGACTGACAAGGTGGAGGACGACGTTAAGAAGCTAACACCCCGAGTTAGCACGCTGGAAAACACCGTCACAAGCCTGACTGACACGGTGGAGGACGACGTTAAGAAGCTAACACCCCGAGTTAGCACGCTGGAAAACACCGTCACAAGACTGACTGACAAGGTGGAGGACGACGTTAAGAAGCTAACACCCCGAGTTAGCACGCTGGAGAGCACCGTCACAAGCCTGACTGACAAGGTGGAGGACGACGTGAAGAAGCTAACACCCCGAGTTAGCACGCTGGAGAGCACCGTCAAAAGCCTTACTGACAAGGTGGAGGACGACGTGAAGAAGCTAACACCCCGAGATAGCACGCTGGAAAACACCGTCAAAAGCCTTACTGACAAGGTGGAGGACGACGTTAAGAAGCTAACACCCCGAGTTAGCACGCTGGAAAACACCGTCACAAGCCTGACTGACAAGGTGGAGGACGACGTTAAGAAGCTAACACCCCGAGTTAGCACGCTGGAAAACACCGTCACAAGCCTGACTGACAAGGTGGAGGACGACGTTAAGAAGCTAACACCCCGAGTTAGCACGCTGGAAAACACCGTCAAAAGCCTTACTGACAAGGTGGAGGACGACGTTAAGAAGCTAACACCCCGAGTTAGCACGCTGGAAAACACCGTCACAAGCCTGACTGACAAGGTGGAGGACGACGTTAAGAAGCTAACACCCCGAGTTAGCACGCTGGAAAACACCGTCACAAGCCTGACTGACAAGGTGGAGGACGACGTGAAGAAGCTAACACCCCGAGTTAGCACGCTGGAGAGCACCGTCACAAGCCTTACTGACAAGGTGGAGGACGACGTGAAGAAGCTAACACCCCGAGTTAGCACGCTGGAGAGCACCGTCACAAGCCTGACTGACAAGGTGGAGGACGACGTGAAGAAGCTAACACCCCGAGTTAGCACGCTGGAGAGCACCGTCAAAAGCCTTACTGACAAGGTGGAGGACGACGTGAAGAAGCTAGCACCCCGAGTTAGCACGCTGGAGAGCACCGTCACAAGCCTGACTGACAAGGTGGAGGACGACGTGAAGAAGCTAACACCCCGAGTTAGCACGCTGGAGAGCGCCGTCACAAGCCTTACTGACAAGGTGGAGGACTTGGAATGCAGAAGTCGGCGAAATAACGTAAGGTTGGTGGGCCTACCGGAGAAAGAAGAGGGCCAGGATGCACCTGCATGTTTGGAGAAGTGGTTGCTGGAGGCTCTGAACATGGATCCGCGGGAGGGCTTGGTGGTGGAGCGGGCTCATAGAACCGGCGCTCCGGTAGACTCTCGCACGGGTCGTCCAAGGACATTGATCATGAGGTTCATGAACTTTAAGGACAGGGAGCGAGTACTAAAGGCAGCCAAAACCAAGGGACAGGTCCTTTACAAGAACACGCCGGTCCGTTTTCACATCGACCTCTCTGCTGGGGTGCACAAGATGCAGCGCGACTACGACCAGGTCCGGGAGAAGCTGAGAGACCGGGGGATCCACAAGCACAGAATCCTCTTTCCAGCCCGGCTCCTGGTAACACACGACGAGAGACCCCACACCTTTCAAACCCCAGCAGAAGTGGAGCGGTTTATTCAACCCCTCGGATAAGGACTGACGCAGTAGGCTATTAAGCTCACTTTATTTTATTTTATTTCCATTTACACCAAAGATGTAGCCACGTGTTCGGACTGTCGCCATTTTGTTTTTGTTTAGGCTTTATTTTTCTACCTGGACAGGACGGAGTCTGGTTTATAGCTAGACTATTCAGCTTTTGTGGAATGCCCTTAACCCTGAATGAGAGACAATGTCCAAGCACCAGCCGAAATGACATGGGCACATCCCAGTAGGCCTAGACCTAAGGGACAGAGAGAGTCATCATCGGTTTATGCGCCTGTCGGAGGACGGAAGGCCCAATGCATCGCGGACTCGTGTGACCAGGCTACAGACTTTTCCCTCTCCTCGTCTTCCAGTCTGCATGCACGGGTTCCAGGTTTGTGTATGTGCTCGAATGGTTAATTTTATATATGCCTACATGTTGTTGGCGTTGAACAGTTCATTAATGATGTTATGTGTGATTAGTATTTAGAAAAAGTAAGATAGCGAGCTGGAGTGAGAAGAAAAGGTAGAGAAACTCGTTTTAGCGCTAGTTAAACGTGGGATGGGAGGGGATGTCCAGAGTTCATGGACTTGAGGTTCGTATGGGGTTGAGGGTGGGTTTTTGTGGTTTCATTTTATTATTTATTCTTTCATCAGTGGGTGTGGTTTGTCAAAGTACTTCTTCACTACGGTTCCTAATATAACATACCGGAATCAATGTCCGAGAGTTGCAAGGTAAAATTTACTTCGTGGAATTGTAGGGGTTTGATCAAACTCACAAAGGTGAAGCAGGTAATGAGCAGGATAAAATCCTTGAAATCAAAAATCGTTTTTTTACAAGAAACACACATGGTGGATGAGGACGTTCCCAAAATAGCAAGACGATGGCAGGGTCAAGTGTTGTCTGCTCCTTACACCACTCATGCTAGAGGGGTTATGATACTAATTCATACATCGGTTCCATTACGGGTACAGCATGTAGTTAAGGACCCTGCAGGGAGGTATATTATAGTCCAGGGTAGGTTATTATCTGAAACCTTAACTTTGATAAATGTTTACGGCCCCAATGAAGATGACTCTAAATTCTATAATAGTCTGTTTTTGACTGCTTCAAATCATCCTGGGAAATACATAATAGCTGGCGACTTTAACTGTACGTTAGATCCTTCAAAAGACAGGTCAACTGGTTTAGATGATACCCACAGTAAGTCCAGAAAGACGATACACCATTTTATGTAGGAATTGAATCTGTTTGATGTTTGGAGGCATGGTAAACCGAACGCAGTAGAATATTCCTGCTATTCCGGTACTCATAGAACTCACTCACGCATGGACTACTTTTTGGTTTCAGCGCTACTTGTCTCCAAAATAGATGAATGTCATTATAGTAGTATAGTTCTGTCTGACCACGCTGCAGTATCCTTGACCTATGAAGATAATAACTTAGTGTGCGACCCCCCGAGATGGCGTTTTCAACCCAGGTGGCTTGCGGATCCTACATTCATAGATTTCTTAGATAAGCAGATTGACCTGTATTTTGAATGTAACAAGTCCCAGACTTCTGCTAGCACAAGGTGGGAGGCTTTCAAAGCCTTTATCAGGGGCCAAATCATTTCCTTCACTAGCTCCAAGAAAAAGGCTACACGACTTGAAATGAAGACATTAGATGAGGAAATTAAAAAACTGGAAACAGAAATATATAATAATAGAAATATACCTACAGATGTTCATACAAGACTGCTACTGCTTAGAGCACAGTACAATGAACTGGCAGCTAATAAAGCGGCTGCTGATTTAATGAGACTCAAACAGTCCTACTATGATCAGGGGGAAAAGCCCGGAAAACTTCTAGCACGGTGCATTAAACAACAACAAACAGGTCTATTAATTGTATTGAAGTCCCAAGTGGTAGAACTATAGTGGACCCGACAGAGATTAATGAAGCCTTTAGAGACTTCTACAGGAAATTATACAGCTCTGAGTGCTCTCCTAATCTGGACACGCAAACACAATTCCTAGACAATCTTAATATTCCTAAAATTTCGGAAGAGGAATGTAGAGTATTAGATCAAGATGTAACTGCGTTGGAAATTGCAGAAGCAATTGGGTGTATGCAGGCTGGAAAATCAGCGGGTCCAGATGGCATCCCTATAGATATTTATAAAAAATTTCAAACCAAATTAATACCACCCCTCTTGGAGATGTTTCAGGAATCCTTTGAGAATGGTCTTCTCCCTACATCTATGAGGGGCGCCCTAATCACTTTACTCCCAAAACCGGGGAAACCAAATACAAAATGTGAAAATATGCGTCCAATTAGTCTCCTAAATTCTGATACAAAAATACTCTGTAAAATTCTTGCAAGAAGATTGGAGGATCTTCTACCTAGAGTAGTGGGAGAAGACCAGAACGGATTCATTCAAGGGAGACAGGGTTTTCATAACGTTAGACGAGTGCTCAATATTTTATACAGTCAGAGGGAGGCGCCTGACACGGCCTTACTTTCACTTGATGCAGAGAAGGCCTTCCACCGTGTTGAATGGTCTTATCTGTTTGACGTGTTAACACGATTTGGCCTTGGGGATACATTTATCAAATGGGTAAGATTGCTTTGTACAGGGCTTACTGCAGAAGTTTTGACGAATAGTAAGGTTTCTAAACCTTTTAACATTTGTAGAAGTTGCCCTCAAGGGAGCCCTTTATCGCCTTTACTTTTTATCCTAGCGACAGAACCATTTGCTATAGCGGCGAGGACTCACAGCGATATTTATGGAATTCGAGAGGGACATCTGGAGCACAGGGTAGCACTCTTCGCCGATGATGTGATATTAATGCTTAAAAATCTGCATAAATCTATCCCAGCGCTCCTAAGCCTTATTGAATCATTTGGGAAAATATCTGGTTATAAAGTTAATTACTCCAAATCATCTATAATGTTACTGAATGAAACAGAGAGGAAGAATGGTCTTGTTTATGCTTCTACCTTCAACCCAACAGACACATTTACATATCTGGGAATAAAAATTGTCCCTGAGGTGAATAAGATTGCTCAGTCAAATTATGAGCCCATCCTGGACGCTAGTATTGCTTCGATAGAGCGTTGGACATCCTTACCTATTTCAATGATCGGCAGGATTAATATCCTAAAGATGAATATACTTCCCAAATTTCTTTATTTGTTCCAGAATATCCCCCTACCCCCTCCTTCATCTTTGTTCACGAAAATCAAGAAACTGTTTACCAACTTTATTTGGCAAAATAAACGTCCTAGATTACGTCTATCTTTACTTTATCTACCATATGATCGAGGAGGCCTGAAATGTCCAAATATCCAATGGTATTACTGGGCAGCACAATTAAGGTCGATTATGTTTTACTTCTCATCTGGAAGTCCCCCAGCTTGGATTGATCTGGAAGCCTGCTCTGTTAAACCAGGCTTACCATTGCACCTGTATTTGTATTCAGCAGACCGTAAATATCTGAAGAAAAATACAGACAACCCTATAATATTGAATATGATTGATGTTTGGTTCGATGCTTGTAAGTATTTGAATATAAATATGTCCCGGTCACGCTTCAGTCCTATTTGGGGTAATGCCAATTTCAAACCAGGGCAAAATGATAGGGGATTTAAATTATGGGCTGAAAAGGGGTTAAGGAAAGTGCAAGACATGTACAGGGAGGAGGATGAAGTATTCATGTCCTTTGAGGAAATATCTACCAAGTATGACATTCCAAGGAATCATTTTTTCAAATATCTTCAGCTAAGGAGTTTTATATCATCCTGTCAAAGCCATTCATTAGACATTCCTACCATTTCTATATTAGAAGTTGCAGTCACAAAACACTGTTATGATAAAGGTTTAATTTCGACTATGTATGACTTATTTGTATCTGGATCTGATGAATCATCAGAGACAAAACTGAGATGATGGGAGGGAGATATAGAGGAGGAAATATCTTTAGAAGAATGGAGTGAGGCATGTAAAGAGGCCCAGAGACAGATAGTTAGCAGCAACCTAAAGCTTCGACAGTATAAATGGCTGATGCGTACATATATAACTCCTGTTAAATTGCACAAGTTTAATGACAATATTCCTGATACCTGTATTAAGTGTAGTGAGGCAAGGGGGACGCTGTTTCACTGTATATGGGAATGTGTGGAAGTGAAAACCTTCTGGCAAGATGTTGTTGATATGATTGATCAAATTTTGTCAAAGAAATTACCATTGAGTCCAAAGCTTTTTATTCTTGGTTTATATCCTACCACCCCACATTTACATAGCAATGAGTTCAGATTTATAGATATGTGTATATTACAAGCAAAACGTGTAATTGCTCTTAATTGGAAAAGTGTTGATGGACCAAGAATTGGTATGTGGGTTAAAGAAATGGCCTCAAACATGTCAATGGAAAAGATAATGTATATTGTTAGACGTAAACAAAGTGTTTTTGATAAAATCTGGGGATTGTTTCTGTACTTCCTAAGACGTAATACTAATGTTGGTAACTTGCTTAATCAAGAACAAGCTCTGGGGGAGTAGAACAACTCTATCTGACTGTTTATATGTGTAAAAGCAACTGGAAAAAAAACCACACCCTCTAATCAGTCTGTGAAAGAAATTATTGTTATTATTATTTTATTTTATTATTTGTATTAATTGAATTTTTATCTTTATTATCTTCTTTAACCCTGCTTTGAATTGTATTACTTGTTATAGGGACAGGGTTATGGGGGGGGGGGGGGTAGGGTGAAAATGTTTGCTGCACTGTGCTATTACTTGTTTTGGTGTAATTTGCAAACAAAATTCAATAAATATATTGCTTAAAAAAAAAAAGAAAGAGAATTCGAAAACAGAGAGAAAGCAGAAAAACAGGATTAAGAAAGAGAATTTGAAAACAGAGAAACAGGATTAAGAAAGAGATTAGAAAACAGAGAAAGCAGAAAAACAGGATTAAGAAAGAGAATTTGAAAACAGAGAGAAAGCAGAGAAACAGGAATAAGAAAGAGAATTCGAAAACAGAGAAACAGCATTAAGAAAGAGAATTCGAAAACAGAAAGCAGAGAAACAGGATTAAGAAAGAGAAGTAGAAAACAGAAAGTAGAGAAACAGGATTAAGAAAGGGGTTCGAAAACGGAGAAGGCAGAGAAACAGGATTAAGAAAGAGAATTAGAAAGCAGAGAAACAGGATTATGAAAGAGAATTAGAAAACAGAGAAAGCAGAGAAACAGGATTAAGAAAGAGAATTAGAAAACAGCAAGAAAGCAGAAAAACAGGATTAAGAAAGAGAAGTAGAAAACAGAAAGTAGAGAAACAGGATTAAGAAAGGGATTCGAAAACGGAGAAGGCAGAGAAACAGGATTAAGAAAGAGAAGTAGAAAACAGAGAGTAGAGAAACAGGATTAAGAAAGAGAATTTGAAAACAGCGAGAAAGCAGAGAAACAGGATTAAGAAAGAGAATTAGAAAACAGAGAAACAGGATTAAGAAAGAGAATTGGAAAACAGAGAAAGCAGAGAAACAGGATTAAGAAAGAGATTTGAAAACAGAGAAACAGGATTAAGAAAGAGAATTAGAAAACAGAGAAAGCAGAGAAACAGGATTAAAAAAAGTACTGACATTGACCTGTCGGTACTGACATCTTACCTGTCGGTACTGCCATTTGAGCTGTCGGTACTGACATTGACCTGTCGGTACTGACATCTGACCTGTCGGTACTGCCATTTGAGCTGTCGGTACTGACACTGACCTGTCGGTACTGCCATCTGACCTGTCGGTACTGCCATTTGAGCTGTCGGTGCTGCCATTTGAGCTGTCGGTGCTGCCATTTGAGCTGTCGGTACTGCCATTTGAGCTGTCGGTACTGACACTGACCTGTCGGTACTGCCATTTCAGCTGTCGGTACTGACACTGACCTGTCGGTACTGCCATCTGACCTGTCGGTACTGCCATTTGAGCTGTCGGTGCTGCCATTTGAGCTGTCGGTGCTGCCATTTGAGCTGTCAGAACTGCCATTTGAGCTGTCGGTACTGCCATTTGAGCTGTCAGTACTGTCATTTGAGCTGTCGGTACTGACACTGACCTGTCGGTACTGCCATTTGAGCTGTCAGTACTGCCATTTGAGTTGTCGGTACTGACACGGACCTGTCGGTACTGCCATCTGACCTGTCGGTACTGCCATTTGAGCTGTCAGTACTGCCACTGACCTGTCGGTACTGCCATCTGACCTGTCGGTACTGCCATCTGACCTGTCGGTACTGCCATCTGACCTGTCGGTGCTGCCATTTGAGCTGTCGGTACTGCCATTTGAGCTGTCGGTGCTGCCATTTGAGCTGTCGGTACTGACACTGACCTGTCGGTACTGCCATTTGAGCTGTCGGTACTGCCATTTGAGCTGTCGGTACTGCCATTTGACCTGTCGGTACTGACATTGACCTGTCGGTACTGACACTGACCTGTCGGTACTGCCATTTGAGCTGTCGGTACTGACACTGACCTGTCGGTACTGCCATTTGAGCTGTCGGTACTGACACTGACCTGTCGGTACTGCCATTTGAGCTGTTGGTACTGCCATTTGAGCTGTCGGTACTGACACTGACCTGTCGGTACTGCCATTTGAGCTGTCGGTACTGACATCTGACCTGTCGGTACTGCCATTTGAGCTGTCGGTACTGCCATTTGAGCTGTCGGTACTGCCATCTGACCTGTCGGTACTGCCATCTGACCTGTCGGTACTGCCATTTGAGCTGTCGGTACTGCCATTTGACCTGTCGGTACTGACACTGACCTGTCGGTACTGCCATTTGACCTGTCGGTACTGCCATCTGACCTGTCGGTGCTGCCATTTGACCTGTCGGTACTGCCATCTGACCTGTCGGTGCTGCCATTTGAGCTGTCTGTGCTGCCATTTGACCTGTCGGTACTGACACTGACCTGTCGGTACTGCCATTTAACCTGTCGGTACTGCCATCTGACCTGTCGGTACTGCCATTTGAGCTGTCGGTACTGCCATTTGAGCTGTCGGTACTGCCATTTGACCTGTCGGTACTGACACTGACCTGTCGGTACTGCCATTTGAGCTGTCGGTACTGCCATCTGACCTGTCGGTGCTGCCATTTGAGCTGTCTGTGCTGCCATTTGAGCTGTCGGTACTGACACTGACCTGTCAGTGCTGCCATTTGAGCTGTCGGTACTGACACTGACCTGTCGGTACTGACACTGACCTGTCGGTGCTGCCATTTGAGCTGTCGGTACGGACACTGACCTGTCGGTACTGCCATTTGAGCTGTCGGTACTGCCATTTGAGCTGTCGGTACTGACACTAACCTGTCAGTACTGCCATTTGAGCTGTCGGTACTGACACTGAGCTGTCGGTACTGACACTGACCTGTCGGTACTGCCATCTGACCTGTCGGTACTGCCATTTGAGCTGTCGGTACTGCCATTTGAGCTGTCGGTACTGACACTGACCTGTCGGTATTGACACTGACCTGTCGGTACTGCCATTTGAGCTGTCTGTACTGCCATTTGAGCTGTCGGTACTGACACTGACCTGTCGGTACTGCCATCTGACCTGTCGGTACTGCCATTGAGCTGTCAGTACTGCCACTGACCTGTCGGTACTGCCATCTGACCTGTCGGTACTGCCATCTGACCTGTCGGTGCTGCCATTTGAGCTGTCGGTGCTGCCATTTGAGCTGTCGGTATTGACACTGACCTGTTGGTACTGCCATCTGACCTGTCGGTACTGCCATCTGAGCTGTCGGTACTGCCATTTGAGCTGTCGGTACTGACACTGACCTGTCGGTACTGCCATTTGAGCTGTCGGTACTGCCATTTGAGCTGTCGGTACTGACACTGACCTGTCGGTACTGCCATTTGAGCTGTCGGTACTGACACTGACCTGTCGGTACTGCCATCTGACCTGTCGCTGCTGCCATCTGACCTGTCGGTACTGCCATCTGACCTGTCGGTGCTGCCATTTGAGCTGTCAGTACTGCCATTTGAGCTGTCGGTACTGACACTGACCTGTCGGTGCTGCCATTTGAGCTGTCGGTACTGCCATTTGACCTGTCGGTACTGACACTGACCTGTCGGTACTTCCATTTGAGCTGTCGGTACTGACACTGACCTGTCGGTACTGCCATTTGAGCTGTTGGTACTGACACTGACCTGTCGGTACTGCCATTTGAGCTGTCGGTACTGCCATTTGAGCTGTTGGTACTGCCATTTGAGCTGTCGGTACTGACACTGACCTGTCGGTATTGCCATTTGAGCTGTCGGTACTGACACTGACCTGTCGGTACTGACACTGAGCTGTCGGTACTGACACTGACCTGTCGGTACTGCCATTTGAGCTGTCGGTACTGCCATTTGAGCTGTCGGTACTGCCATCTGACCTGTCGGTACTGACATCTGAGCTGTCGGTACTGCCATTTGACCTGTCGGTACTGCCATCTGACCTGTCGGTGCTGCCATTTGAGCTGTCGGTACTGCCATCTGACCTGTTGGTGCTGCCATTTGAGCTGTCGGTACTGCCATTTGAGCTGTCGGTACTGACACTGACCTGTCGGTACTGACACTGACCTGTCGGTATTGACACTGACCTGTCGGTGCTGCCATTTGAGCTGTCGGTACGGACACTGACCTGTCGGTACTGCCATTTGAGCTGTCGGTACTGACACTGACCTGTCGGTACTGCCATCTGACCTGTCGGTGCTGCCATTTGAGCTGTCGGTGCTGCCATTTGAGCTGTCGGTACTGCCATTTGAGCTGTCGGTACTGCCATTTGAGCTGTCGGTATTGACACTGACCTGTTGGTACTGCCATTTGACCTGTCGGTACTGCCATTTGAGCTGTCGGTATTGACACTGACCTGTTGGTACTGCCATCTGACCTGTCGGTACTGCCATCTGACCTGTCGGTGCTGCCATTTGAGCTGTCGGTACTGACACTGACCTGTCGGTACTGCCATTTGAGCTGTCGGTACTGCCATTTGAGCTGTCGGTACTGACACTGACCTGTCGGTACTGCCATTTGAGCTGTCGGTACTGACACTGACCTGTCGGTACTGCCATCTGACCTGTCGGTGCTGCCATCTGACCTGTCGGTACTGCCATCTGACCTGTCGGTGCTGCCATTTGAGCTGTCGGTACTGACACTGACCTGTCGGTACTGCCATTTGAGCTGTCGGTACTGCCATTTGAGCTGTCGGTACTGACACTGACCTGTCGGTACTGCCATTTGAGCTGTCGGTACTGACACTGACCTGTCGGTACTGCCATCTGACCTGTCGGTGCTGCCATTTGAGCTGTCAGTACTGCCATTTGAGCTGTCGGTACTGACACTGACCTGTCAGTGCTGCCATTTGAGCTGTCGGTACTGACACTGACCTGTCGGTACTTCCATTTGAGCTGTCGGTACTGACACTGACCTGTCGGTACTGCCATTTGAGCTGTCGGTACTGACACTGACCTGTCGGTACTGCCATTTGAGCTGTCGGTACTGCCATCTGACCTGTCGGTGCTGCCATTTGAGCTGTCGGTACTGACACTGACCTGTCGGTACTGACACTGACCTGTCGGTATTGACACTGACCTGTCGGTGCTGCCATTTGAGCTGTCGGTACGGACACTGACCTGTCGGTACTGCCATTTGAGCTGTCGGTATTGCCATTTGAGCTGTCGGTACTGATACTGACCTGTCGGTACTGCCATCTGACCTGTCGGTGCTGCCATTTGAGCTGTCGGTACTGCCATTTGAGCTGTCGGTATTGACACTGACCTGTCGGTACTGCCATTTGAGCTGTCGGTATTGACACTGACCTGTCGGTACTGCCATCTGACCTGTCGGTACTGCCATCTGACCTGTCGGTACTGCCATCTGACCTGTCGGTGCTGCCATTTGAGCTGTCGGTACTGACACTGACCTGTCGGTACTGCCATCTGACCTGTCGGTACTGCCATCTGACCTGTCGGTGCTGCCATTTGAGCTGTCGGTACTGACACTGACCCGTCGGTACTGCCATTTGAGCTGTCGGTACTGCCATTTGAGCTGTCGGTACTGACACTGACCTGTCGGTACTGCCATTTGAGCTGTCGGTACTGACACTGACCTGTCGGTACTGCCATCTGACCTGTCGGTGCTGCCATCTGACCTGTCGGTACTGCCATCTGACCTGTCGGTGCTGCCATTTGAGCTGTCGGTACTGCCATTTGAGCTGTCGGTACTGACACTGACCTGTCGGTACTGCCATTTGAGCTGTCGGTACTGCCATTTGAGCTGTCGGTACTCACACTGACCTGTCGGTACTGCCATTTGAGCTGTCGGTACTGACACTGACCTGTCGGTACTGACACTGAGCTGTCGGTACTGACACTGACCTGTCGGTACTGCCATTTGAGCTGTCGGTACTGCCATTTGAGCTGTCGGTACTGCCATCTGACCTGTCGGTACTGACATCTGAGCTGTCGGTGCTGCCATCTGACCTGTCGGTGCTGCCATTTGAGCTGTCGGTACTGCCATCTGAGCTGTCGGTACTGCCATTTGAGCTGTCGGTACTGACACTGACCTGTCGGTACTGACACTGAGCTGTCGGTACTGACACTGACCTGTCGGTACTGCCATTTGAGCTGTCGGTACTGACACTGACCTGTCGGTACTGCCATCTGACCTGTCGGTATTGCCATTTGAGCTGTCAGTACTGACACTGACCTGTCGGTATTGACACTGACCTGTCGGTGCTGCCATTTGAGCTGTCGGTACGGACACTGACCTGTCGGTACTGACACTGACCTGTCGGTATTGACACTGACCTGTCGGTACTGACACTGAGCTGTCGGTACTGCCATTTGAGCTGTCGGTACTGACACTGACCTGTCGGTATTGACACTGACCTGTCGGTACTGCCATTTGAGCTGTCGGTACTGACACTGACCTGTCGGTATTGACACTGACCTGTCGGTATTGACACTGACCTGTCGGTGCTGCCATTTGAGCTGTCGGTACGGACACTGACCTGTCGGTACTGCCATTTGAGCTGTCGGTACTGCCACTGACCTGTCGGTACTGACACTGACCTGTCGGTACTGACACTGACCTGTCGGTACTGCCATTTGAGCTGTCGGTACTGCCATTTGAGCTGTCGGTACTGACACTGACCTGTCGGTACTGACACTGACCTGTCGGTACTGACACTGACCTGTCGGTACTGACACTGACCTGTCGGTACTGCCATTTGAGCTGTCGGTACTGCCATTTGAGCTGTCGGTACTGACACTGACCTGTCGGTACTGACACTGACCTGTCGGTACTGACACTGACCTGTCGGTACTGCCATTTGAGCTGTCGGTACTGCCATTTGAGCTGTCGGTACTGACACTGACCTGTCGGTACTGACACTGACCTGTCGGTACTGACACTGACCTGTCGGTACTGACACTGACCTGTCAGTGCTGCCATTGCGTTAAGCGGTTGGATGCTGGCTGGCTGGCTGGATCCTGGTGAAATACACAGAATGCGAGGTAGGCACCGTTCTGTTTTGGACCTGGTATCTGTGGAGGGTGTGTGCGTGTGCTGGAGGGTGTGTGCTTGTTTGAAGTGGATTAGGTGTGTGTTGTTACTACTGCATGCACCTCAGGCCTTCTGAATTTCTGTTGCAGACACGTGTGCTGAGCGGTGCCTGAAGACAACGGAAGATGAGGGTGAAGGCCTTCCAAGGCAGGAACTGTCGACCTGGACTCCCAGGCGAAGACACGTGCACCACATCTTTACGCTCTGGAGGTTTGTCTTGCCTCCGCTAGTTCCACTCAGGCCCTAACACAGCCCCTTTGTGCCCAGATGACGAGCAAACATTGATGTGATTGTTCGGCTCTTCAGAGAGGCTTGGTGGGATATTTCGGCTTTCCCGAAGCATCGCGGTAGTATCAGTAGGCTTGTAAATATTAGGGGTGTGTGAATGAAAGTGACTGACACACAGTAAACACACACAGCGCCCCACTCCCCAGATTTCTTCCATTCATGAACCCAGGAGAGTTTTGGTGTCTGTGATGTCGCTCATGGTCCTCGCTGAGCTTGGCATCCACTGCGGCGTTTGCAAATGGCGGGTGTGGTCAAACCTGCTTTATGGATTCTGTCTATCTGTTTGAATTGGTTCTTTTTTGTTGTAGTTATTCCTGTGGCACCGTGAAAGGTCGGGTGTCTTTAACAAGCTCGACAAATCATCCACCGTTCCCTCCGTCAAGCACTAACTGGGTTACCGCTCATGATTGCATAGTCAGTCAGATGGCGAGTCAAAAGAAACCCTTCTTTCAACTGTAGGAACAAGGTTTAAGGCCCCGTTCAAGCGTCCGTCCTGCTGATGTGCCCTGGAACAAACCGCCATGTCCCTACCATGATGGGGGGTGGGGGGGGGCATCCCAACCTGGGGTTGAACACAGTGTCACAGCGGTGAATTACTCCTCCCTCTCCATCAGGTCACCACTGTCATCTCTCGGTTTTACACTCAGTCGGCTGCAGCATTTTTCCCATTTCTGACCTAATGGAGTCAGCGTTGCCGTGGATACCAGTCACATTCATGGCTGTTACGTGTTCCTCTTAAACTGAAGAGCTGACTGTAAACATACAATAACCTTCAGTCAAACATGATAAGAGCTTCTGAAGTTCCATGAAGTCCATCTCTCTCCCTCTCTTTCTGTCTCTCTCTCTCTATCTCTGTCTCTCTGTCTCTCTCTGTCTCTTTCTGTCTCTCTCTCTCTCTGTGTCTCTCTGTCTCTCTCTCTCTGTGTCTCTCTGTCTCTCTGTCTCTTTTTGTCTCCCTCTCTCTCTCTCTCTCTCTCTCTCTCTCTCTCTCTCTCTCTCTCTCTCTCTCTCTCTCTCTCTCTCTCTCTCTCTCTCTCTGTCTCTTTCTGTCTCTCTCTCTCTGTGTCTCTCTGTCTCTCTGTCTCTTTCTGTCTCCCTCTCTCTCTCTCTCTCTCTCTGTCTCTCTGTCTCTGTCTGTCTCTGTCTATCTCTGTCTCCCTGTCTCTCTATCTCTCTCTCTATCTCTCTCTTTCTGTCTCTCTGTCTCTCTGTCTCTTTCTGTCTCCCTCTCTCTGTCTCTCTGTCTGTCTGTCTCTCTCTATCTCTGTCTCTGTCTCTCTCTATCTGTCTCTCTGTCTCTTTCTGTCTCTTTCTGTCTCCCTCTCTCTCTATCTCTGTCTCTCTGTCTCTCTCCCTCTCTCTCTCTCTCTGTCTCTGTCTCTCTCTCTATCTCTGTCTCTCTGTCTCTTTCTGTCTCCCTCTCTCTCTATCTCTGTCTCTCTGTCTCTCTCCCTCTCTCTCTAACTCTGTCTCTCTGTCTCTCTCTGTCTCTGTCTCTCTGTCTGTCTCTTTCTGTCTCTCTCTCTCTTTCTGTCTCCCTCTCTCTTTATCTCTGTCTCTCTGTCTCTGTCTCTCTCTGTCTCTGTCTCTCTATCTCTCTCTCTATCTCTCTCTTTCTGTCTCTCTCTCTGTCTCTGTCTCTCTGTCTCTCTCTGTCTCTGTCTCTCTGTCTCTGTCTCTATCTCTCTTGTCGCTCTCTCTCTGCTGCTGACATTTTCTTTTCTCTCTTTCTCTCTACTTTCGTTCTTTCTTTCTTCCTCTCCTTACTCTCTCCACCCAACCTTTCTCTTTCTTTCATTACTGGTGTCCCTCATATCCTTCCACTCAAGGAGGACAAGGGGCCTTTTTGTGTGGAAGGGGAATCATAGGACTCACATGCTCTGCAGGAGAGAATGTGAAGGATTGAACCAAAAGACAGGGTGGTGTAGAAGAGGGCAGAAAAACCCCCCACAAAGGAAAGCTGAGGAGAGGAGAAGAGAGGTCTTGAGCCGGATAAGGACATCAGGACCATCAGCGTTTTAAAACTGGACCGCTGTGGACTGGACTGGGCCGGACAGGATTACCTGACCATGGAAAACGGCAAAACTGAACATGAGGCAGTAGACCAAACAGAAGATGCCAAAGAAGGTGAGAGAGTTTGCATAACCTGACTTTGTCTTTTTTTGTGCATGCATGAAGGGAGAAAAATATATTAATTTTTTTCATTAAACTGAATTTTTGTTATACTTTGAATTCACAATTAGAGAGAGGAAGAACAGAAGTACAACATATTGTATTTTTACACAAGGGGTACAATGGAGCCGGTTTACTTGAATATGCACAATGCTTTACATTTGTGTTAGTCCTATTTACAAAAAGTACCATGCTGCTTTTATTTTCTTTACAGCTATTAAGTTATTAGGCTACTCTAAAATGAAAGGAGCACTTCCTCAAGAAAGGTTCTTTGGATTGCAATGACAGCAGAATCGAGGTAGTTGTACATAACAATCATAACAACAACAATAATAATAATAATAATAATTTTCCATATTAATTGTAGAAGTCCCCCTGGTTGCTGCTCCCAGTTCTCTCAACAATGCTAAACAGTTGAACCAAATTTCAGGTCTGATTTCAAAAACAAAAACTTGAGTGTCTCAGCCAACAAGCAAACAGTACCATTTCTCAGCTAAAAAGAAAGCGACCATTAATGCATTTTTCTTTAGGGAAGCAGCAGCGAGGCGGTCTAAAGTCCTACTTCTCCTTCCAGAATCACCTTTTTACCTGACACACTCAGCAGTAGGTCAAATGGGTTTGAGTCGACCTTTTTCATTTGCTGAAATAATTGTGAGCACCTGCACACTTTAGCCTTTAACGTTGTCTTATATTATATCGTTTAGTATTGTTTAACTGCTTTGGATTGTTTGTTTATTTATGTTTGTTTCGTGTTCCTTATATTTGGTGCAACCTAAATGTCTGTGTGCAGCTGCTGTCTCGGTCAGGACTCTCTTGAAAATGAGACTCCTTGTCTAAAAAGGTTAATAGATTCATGAAAATAACTTGTCTTGGAGTAACCAACTCTTTTATAACAAGTCTTAAGCAGGAGGGTTGCATGCAGGAATGAGGTGTGCTCTCAAAATGGGAATGAACATTTTACAACGGTAACTTTGCTGTACAAATGCTGATATCTCTTAAGATGTGTCAGTTTTGGTGTTTAAAGTCAATCAATAAATCAATCAAATCTTCAAGGTTTACATGTAACGACTCTCCGCCATGTTGATTTTGACTTGACTAGTTTCTTGGTGGAGTCCATTAAAGCTATGCATGCTGCACATTCCTGCCACTTCCGTATAAAGCTACCAATACATAGTTATATAGTACGTAACGAGCAGTTCGGTTTAAAAGATGTATGCTGAGCTAGATGAGCACTAACACATAGCTGCCATTGAAAGCAACATAGCAGCATGTAGCAGCCATTGAAATCAGGTCTCGTGCTCCGTGGGAGGTGTTGAGTACAACCCGCCAGGATCAACCAATCAATAACGTAACCAATTAATCCTAATCAATCAATCTATCAATCAATCAACCAGTCACTCAGTCAGTCAGTCTTGTAACGATGAGCTCATCTAAAACGCTCAAATAGTTTTGCACAGGGACAAAACTGGTGCTAGATTTAAAATGTCCTTAGCTCAACCTGCTCCAGATGGTAGCTGAGGAAGTCGACTCCCACCACTTCTTTAACCAGTCTTGCTGTCAGAGAGCCAAAGCCTCACCAGTTTCTCAAATGCAGAATGTGAAACCTTTGGCCTGTGAGCGTTTGTTGAGTTCGTGTTGCGGTATGGTAGGCCGTGGTAACTTTGAGAGTTACAGTTTGAGTTTTAGGGTGAACTTTGTCATGAGGAAACGTCCAAAACATCAGCACGGGTCTCAAAAAAAGTTTTGTCATACACGTCACACATCACACAAGAGTCTGTTGTGGGAATGTGCGTCGTTGGACTCCAACTGCCTGTAATCTCAGTTTAGACGCAGCTCCCAGCAGACTTGATGCATTGTGCTGCATGTCCCTGCAGGGCACACACTGAAAATATGCATGAGAATATATGATAATTAGGCATTTAAGATGACCTTGGATAAAGCTGGTAGCAGCCTTGACTTTTGACATTTCTACGAAAAAGACACCATTGTGCTTTGACGCAAGACAGTCGTTAACTTTTGTTGCCTTAGGTTTCACTGTACTTACTGCACAGGAGATGAACCACTGTAAAGCAGACCTTCACACGTTCATTCCACCTTTACTTTAATATGAGCTGCAGAAAGCTGCAGAGCAGAAATCCAAAGACTCCCATCGGTGATGTCATCAGGAGAGGCTGAGGAGCTCCACTGACAGGAAAAAGGAAGGCAGACTTTATGACTGGGAGACAATTTTCATCTTTCTACATTCCTCTCGCTCGTTGTTTTCTCCCTCGTTCTTTCTCTCTTCGCCCGTTTCCTCTTTATTCAAACTCTTTCTCTCCTTGTTGTTCCTTCACACTCCCCTCCCTGTCCTTCTCCCCATTCACTCTCTTCTTCTTTGGTCTTCTCCTCTCCCTGTCTGTACCTACCTCGGTGAAAAAGGGTCTGTGTGTGTGGGGGGGGGGGGGGCTGTGCGTTTCACTGTAGTGATGTAAGGCAGCATTTAGACCACCTGGTACAAGTCAGCCCATTCTGATTTTTTGCTGACATGTCAGATATGCACGGATCGTATGTGCTATGGCCGTGTAATGAAGAAAAAAGCACATGGAATCTGATATTTATGCAGATCTGATTTTGACCATATTCATGTGTGTCAATAAATCAATCGGAATCTGATATCTGCCGAAGCAACTCTCGTGTAACCACCCAGATCAGATTTGTCAGGTCACGCTCTCGTTGTATTGTGAATGACGCGGTGTTCACGCCATTCAAAACGTGGTTGTATGTGGTTGTTTAATTCCATATTGGTGACCAGATGATGCTTGGGCAGGCCTTTGTATGCAGGTTGTTTCAAGTGCAAACCAAAGACTTGTGGTGGAAGGACAGAAATTGGATATGGGTCACTTTTAAAAGTAGATGTAAATACGCGGTCAAACCAAACGGATATAGGCAAAAAACCAAAACCACAACGGATCTGGGCATCAAGGCCTGTGGCGTAAACGTAGCCATTAAACGACGGGCGTTGCTAAACATCGGGACACAAAGAGCCATGGACATCTATAGCTCTGATAGCGACCCCTAGAGGATAAATGCTGAGTCTCATCAGCAGCCAGTCAGACTAGCTTGGTCTAGTGAGGAAGGCAGGAACTGAGGAAGCCTCTTGGATGAGAGGCGACACGTCTTCACGGATATATACCAAGTCCAGTTGCACCTGATCCACCTCCTTTGGATGACCGTTAAACCTGCTGTGTGGAATGTTTGTCTCCCCCTTCTGGCAGTGAGAGTAAATACTGTTCTTCTTTCAGCGCTCTCCAATGAAGAAAAGCTAAACCAATCCATGTTCGTCCTCGCTGTCGATAGCGCTTTCTTTCTTTCTGTCTTTCTAACTTTAATCCTTCCTCTGACTGCCGAGTTCCTCTTGTCTCTGGAGCATCGGACACCTTGCTGGGACGCGTCTTGTGTTGTTCCGCTGCAGCCTGCAGGCCTGAGAGAGTCCTGGCAGAAGCCCTGGAGGCGAGCCAGTCCGCGGCTTGTCGATGCTTTCGCCTCACGGAAGTTCAGCTCTGGCTGCTGTGTTTGTACATGTCAATATTTTGCAATAAAGTTTATTAAAATGCAAAATAAATAAATAAAAGCAATCATTGCTGGGTGACGTAAAACGCATCACTGTGCATCACCTCCAGTGTGCCAGCGCGGGAATGCAGCGCGGGAATGCAGCGCGGGAATGCAGCGCGGGAACGCAGCGCGGGAACGCAGCGCGGGAATGCAGCGCGGGAATGTCGCCACAGACACCAGATTTAAAACTTTGGTGCACTGCAAAATACAGAGAGACTTGCCTGCAACACAACATCCTGTCCTTAGACCCTCACATGGGATAAGGATCAACTCCCTAAAAAAAACCTTTAACAGGGAGAAAAAATAGGATTAAAGCTCAGGGGGAGCACCAGAGGAGGACCTCTCTCCCAAGACGCACAACGTGCAATAGATGTTGTGTTTACACAGTTTACACAATACAACACTGAAAGAGGATAACACAATTATAGTCCATCCAGCCATCGTCTTAACCGCTTGCCCTGCTCTCAGGGTGGCGGGGCTGCTGGAGCCTGTTCCAGCAGACACCCTGGACAGGCTGCCAGGCCATCACAGGGCAGAGTTATAATGAAATTATAAAATATATGTAGTAAATTCAGGGGGGCAGCCAGCCAGCCGCCACCGCAGCTGGCAACCAAACCCGGATAGCCCGCCTCATGGGTGATGGTGCTCACCAGTCAACTAAAGGGTCCAACCCGTTAGCCAAGGGCTAGTGAGTCTACACATCCGTGGTCGTTAGACTACCCCCCTACTTCAGGAAGTGCGTTCCCGTGCTTCAGCATATCAGCCCCCTCACGCCTCTGGGTGCACGTGCTTCCGATGGCCTCACGGTCTCGTAATCCCACTTTTGACACCAAATTGTGTGGCCTGATCATAGATGATGGGACCGGAAACAGAGAAATTGTTTTATACGTGGGTCTTTATTCCCCGACTGCAATTACTAAGCGCAGTATTAGAACTAGAATATGGAAGGTTGCAGATCATCAAAAAGGTTACGAGGACAGAATAGTTGCTTTACTCTCTTTCTGTACTCAATGTCACTGTTAGCTCCAAGCTGTTCACTCCAGCACTTTGGTACTGTTGACACCGGTGCTGGTAGACCAGTCAACACTCATAACAGAGCTTTCACGGTATCCAGACTAACTCAAGGCCTACTGCAGCCAACTCATCATAATGAACCCTGCACTTAAACTTTAGCTATCATTGGACCAAATAGAAAATGGATAACAGTAACTAATAGACAACAGTAAATAGACACAGTAAACAGAAACAGTAAATAGACAACAGTAGTGGCTCAGCTCTAAATAAAGGAAAAAAATACAACTCAAATAAATACAATTGTTAAGTCATCTAACAGCACCTAATAATAAAGCTATTTCTTCATCATACTTGCTCTTAAAATCCTCATCAGTAAACGTGGCATTTTCTCTAACTGACTCCAGAAAGGCAGACATATCAGTGGTAGGGCACGCATTAATTGTATAACTCAGAAAGCTATTTAGAAATATCCTTATAATTTTGATTTTCATGGCCATCTATATGAAGTTTGTGAACAGAAGTACATTCTTTTCTCAAGGTTGTAAAAATATTTTGTATTCTTTCCACCTTCTTCTAACCCTCTACTTCTTGATCGTACAAAAGCCCCCCTGGTCTTTTCTTCGTATATTTCATCCAATTTCAACTGTAGATTGAGTAATCTTGTTTCATGTTCTTCATCAATGTCTTCACAACCTAAAATGTGAATTATTTCTTTGATAATTTCCTCGTTCTTTAATATTTTCTTCTTAGCAATGTCCTTACTCCTTTTAATGGCAAACTGTCTCATATTATAGTATTTCATTAGCTCCCAATATTTCCCATAAGATTTGTCTAGTTGTGCTTTACTCCAGTGACTAATAATGTCCTTGACTTCCTTTTTAAATAAATGGCCATTTAATAAATTGCAGTTGAATTTCCAATATCCTTTGTCATATTTATTAGAACCAGGACAGCCCAAGTTAACAGAAGAATGGCTTTATAATCAGTAAGAACTGATGGTTCAATAGAGACTTTGTCCACTTGTCTATCAAGAATGTCTGAAATCAACCATAAATCAATCCCTGTTTACTTGGATCTATCCTTATTACACCAGCTGTATTCGTTTTTGTTTGGGTGCCTAGATCTCCATACATCTATAACACCAAGACCAGAGCATATGTTACTGAATTCTGGCTTTGTGATGTTAGGTTTAGTAGGAGGGGGAACCTATCTAACATTACATCAGACACTGAGTTGGAATCCCCTCTCAGGATAATTTTGACATCTTGAAAAACATCCTTAATTCTATGTACCTCCTTTCTCCCATTCCTGAAATAAAGGTGTTATTCTGTTTATAGTTGAACACATATATACTTCCCAACAAATGTCTCTCACTGTTGATGGTTACTGTGAAGAGTCCATCTTCCAGAGTGGTGGGTCTTGCTGTTAATAACTTTCCCTTTGAAAGAACCTCTCAATATTGCAACCCCTGCAGAATGGTTGCTACCGTAAGATAGCCAGATATCCTTACCCCATTGTTTCTTCCATCAACTCAAATCGGATGAACATGTATGTTTCTTGTAAAAAATAAAAGGCTGCATTGAACTGTTTGCAGAACAGAAAAACAGCTTTGCGTTTCAGTGCATCCCGAATGTCCATGACATTTACCTAACATACAGATAAAGACACAAACTAAACACTTAACTTTATAGAGTTTAGAGCAAGTTGTAGGTAGTTAAGTTTCATACAACACGGGGTTTTCCATCCCATTGTGTATTTAGCTGAATAGACTAACTTTAGTCACTAACATACCCAAATATAACAAGAAGTTACTCCTGGAAAAGGGAGATCAACTATTACTATTACTATTACTCCTGAAAAGGGAGATGAACATAACTTCGAAATAAGAAACTGATGGAAATAATGAAAATAAAAAAATCACCTCAAATGTCCTTACGTGGACTTCACTCAAGTCTGTGTTCCCGGATTCGGTCGGAATACTCTCCCGTTGATGATCACCTTCCCACTCGCAAAGAACGCTACCTTGCCCTCCTGCCGGGCAGCTTCTACCACTGGCCATAGGTTGCTGCGAGAGTCCACATCAGCTTTGATCAGGTCTTCCTTGAATCTCAGCTTGTGGGTTTTCAAGTACTCTCAGTCCGCCGCCGTTTCCATATAAGGTCCTGCGGGGTTCTGTTGGTGAACTGGACGATTGCCATTCTGGGTCCTTTGTTCTTCTCCTTGGATCCCAAACTATTAGTGATGTCGACGTCGTCTGATAGTTTTGCTCTGAACTCGGGAATGACAGCGCCTCAGATTTCTATGGGAAGCCGCTTGGTACTGTCATCAGCTGTTGGGGAATTCCAGCGATGTGTCGGTTCCCTCTACAATGGTATCTCTCAGCCTCGTTCGGCTTTTCTTCTAGCTCCTCTACTTTCTTGTTGTTCTCCGTACAAGTCTCTTTCACTGCTTTCATGTCACTTTTAAGGTCGTTAACCTCTTTGAATGCAAAGTCAAGCAGAGAGTCGATGCTAACAGTATTATTTTCCACCATTTCTTCTGGATTGTCTGACCTCTCATTAATCTTTGCAGTTAAGATACTCACAGTGTTGTTCTGTGGCTCGAGCAGCATAGGTTCAGGTTTGGTTTTCCTCGTTTCTGGGCTTTTTAATGGTGTGTGAGGAGCCAGTTGCGGGCTTTTAGGCCGTGGGTATGAGTGGTCACTATCGATTGTGTTCATCTCGTCTTCAGAAAGTTCAGAAGCAAAAGCCAGTTGCTGTTTGGCCAATTTCTTCGGTCTGGAGGAATTCCCGCTTCATAGCAGGGCCACTGCCGGGCATTTATTTAACTACTGTTAGCTAGCAAGCGAATCAGTCAACAAGCAGAAGTTAGCAGCGGACTACACTTCATTCTGAGGTATTGACTTAAGAGTAAACAAGTACAGCATTCTTGCAGGATTTCGACTGGTGCTGCTTTTAAAGTGACAGTGTTACCATCACGGAAAGAAGCAGCTTTTACCGTGAAAAGAACAGAGTTGGAATCAGAGTTGATAGCCGGTAAGAGATCATTCACCACTCTGGTCAGAGCAGTTTCAGTGGAGTGACAGGACCTGAAAGCTGACTGAAAAGGTTCATATAGATGGTTTTATTTTATATGGTTCAAAAGTTGTTGATACACAACTCTCTCTAGTACTTTAGAGAAGAATGGAAGATTAGAGACTGGTCGATAGTTATTAAGAGACCCTGGATCAAGGTGCAGTTTTTTAAGTAGATGTTTAACCACAGCTGTCTTAAAACTGCTGGGAACAATGACAGTAGTGAGAGATAAATTAACGATGTCTAGCATTGTAGGTCCAAGAAAAGGCCAGAGGTCTTTAAAAAGGTTTGCTGGTAAGGGATCAAGTAGGCAAGCAGTTGGTTTAGAAGCTGACATGAACTAAGTCAAAGTATCAAGAGAGATAGTCTCAAAAGCTGTAATAACTGGAACTGTCAGTGACTCATTGTGTAGATATGAATTTAGTATGACAGGATCTGCAGGAGTGGATGGAGCTGAAGATCTAATTTTGTTTAAGATCTCATCAACCTTACTGCAGAAAAAGTCTAGAAATTCATGGGCTGTGAATGGTGAGCAGCTAATATACGGCTGCTTCTTCTTAATAAGTTTAGATACAGTGTCAAAGAGAAATCTGGGGTTATGTTTATTAATATTGATTAAGTGAGAGAGATACGATGTTTTTGCAGTAGATAAAGCACGCTTGTATTTCAATAAAAACTCGTGTCACGATAGGTAAAAAACTCCCAATTTTGATGTTCACCATTTACGTTCCAGTCTCCTGCAGGTCCACTTAAGAGCACGTGTCTCATCATTAAACCAGGGTGTAGGCCTCTTTAGTCGCCTAGCTCTGGTAGTGAGAGGTGCAACTGAATCCAGGAGACTAGAGAGAGCCACATTTAAGTCACTAGTGACATTTTCAACAGAGTCATTTACCACAGTGAAAGGAGCCAAGACTTCAGGCAGCTGCTGGCCAAATGCAGCGGAGGGCCCAATGTGGCGAGTGGCAATTACATCTGTGCTGACATTAACTGGACAGGCCAATAATGCTTCAAATTTGATGAGGAAATTATCAGACACAGCAGATGTGGTTGGTAAGACATTCAGATCAGAAACAGCTATTCCTTTAGATAAAACCAAATCAAGGGTGTTACCACTGCAATGAGTCGACTCTTGAACAAACTGAGTGAACCCAAAAGTATCAACTAGTGCCAGAAAGGCTTTACTTTGAGGATCAGCAGCCTTATCCAGATGAATATTGAAATCACCAGGAATTAGAATCTCATCAGAGTGAGTAACAAGGCCTGAGACAAGTTCTCCAAATTCTTCAAGAAATAGCGAGTAACAGCCAGGAGGTCGGTAGAGTATCACAGTCTGGACTGAGCCAAGTCTTTTCATGGCTGAGGGAGGTGGACCAAGAATAAGAGACTCTAAAGACTGGAATTTATATTCGAGTCTAGAAGTCAGATTGAAAATAGATTTATATATTAAGGCAACACCCCCACCTTGTTTATTTGCCCAAGCTACATGGGCATAAGTATAGTTAGGTGGGGAAGCTTCATTTAAGGGAAGGACAATATTTGGTGCATTTGAGAGATTCACACATGATCTTTTCTGAATCGAGCATTGGTTTGTGGGTGGTGTGAGGGTTTGTTTTGTTGAACTAAATGCATGTTTTTGCAGTTGGCTAACTGACTGTGTTTCCCTCCAGATGAAGACAGCAAAGAGATGGAGGAGGCGAACCTGGAGATTGCACAGGTGAAATTAAACACATACCCCACCCCATTACTTCTTATTACAGCAAAAAGCAAGTTTTTTTCATGTCACTGTGGCTGAAATGTTGTGTTCTTCAACATGGTTTCACTGTTTTGCCAGCCACCTCGCATTAAAAAAAAAAAGACCATCAAATATCTTTATGCATACTCAATCCAGGTAAGAAAACCAAAGAAGGTTGAATCAGTTCATCTGGACATGTTTATTGACAGATACGTTTCATCATCATCTAAGTGACCTGTTCAGTCTTAACTGACTGCAGGTGTCCCCACCCGTATAAACAATACAGCTGCATAACGACCCAAACCAACGACCAGTTTCATATATAAATATGGTGTGACCATTACCCAGAGTTTCAATGGCCATGTGTACTATTCACAGAGGATTTGGGAGTGTTTACATGAACAGGATGTGCCATTAAAGCCTATTGTTAGTATGATTAACTCAGTGACCTATATCCTCTGTTAAGTTTCTGGCATCTATTCTTAACCCATTGGTAGACATCACATTCACAACACTATGGATGTTGTGGATAAGGTGAGGGACATCATTATGGAGGGGGATGAAATGGTCTCTTATGATGTTAAGTCTCTCTTCACGTGTGTTCCTGTTGATGAAGCAGTGGAGGTAGTCCGTATGAAATTACAAAATGACCCCACCCTTAGCAATAGGACCACCCGTAACACTGACCAAGTGTGTTTGCTCCTGAAGCTGTTTCTTCAGTTCACATACTTCACATACAGGGGGCAGTACTATAGGCAGAGGCATGGGTGTGCTATGAGTCCCCAGTCTCACCTGTAGTGGCCAACTTGTATATGCAGGATGTGCCACATTTCACAGACCACGTGAACTCTGTGGACACCACATCAAGTTCACTGGGGAGGGTGTGGAAGATGACAGGTTAGCCTTCTTACTCTGTGAAATTACAGTTGGCTATGGGGGACATTTGATTGTTGATGTTTACCAAAACCAACACATACTGATCAGTACTTAAGGGGTAAGAGTGTATCTATCGCCATCGTACAAGACTGTGATTGCAAACATTCCCCAACCCTCTGAATAGTACACATGGCCATTGTAACTCTAGTTAATGCTCACGAAACTGGTCGTTAGTTTTGGTCGTCATGACACTGTATTGTTTATAAGGGTGGGGACACCTGCAGTCACTGTATTGTTTATAAGGGTGGGGACACCTGCAGTCACTGTATTGTTTATAAGGGTGGGGACACCTGCAGTCAGGTGAGACTGAGGAGGTCACTTAGATGATGATGAAAGTATCTGTCAGTAAACGTTGTGTCCAGATGAACTAATGCAACCTTTGAAGACCATCAAATGGTCGCTATATTTAACTGCACAAGGGTCTGATAGTGTAAAAACCATTAACCATCTGCAGTAAAAGGTGGACTACTATTTGTTGTTAACGTCTTCTTCTCTCTGTCGTTACTTGATGTGGACAAACTTATTTCATGACATCCACTTTTTTTTTCCTTAATTTTCATATTTTCTAATTTACATCTACTACTACTACTACTACTACTACTACTACTACCACTATTACATTCGGCCGCTCCCGTTTCCATCTCTTCTTGTCTTTTGCATCTTCCTCTGTCACACCAGCCACCTGCATGTCCTCCCTCACCACCTCCATAAACCTCCTCTTTGGCCTTCCTCTTCTCCTCTTCCCTGGCAGCTCCATATTCAGCATCCTTCTCCCAGTATACCCAGCATCTCTCCTCCACACATGTCCAAACCATCTCAATCTTGTCTCTCTTGCTTTGTCTCCAAACAGGAGACAAAGTTCCTAATCCTGTCCTTCTTCTTCACCACTCCCAATGAAAATCTTAAATAAAATTTTCTAATTTTTGTATTTATTCAAAAGCCAACCTGATTTTGCATGCTATTGTGTTGGCTGATCTAGTAAAACACACTGTTTTGAGATCTGGAAAAAGTCAGGCAGACCATGTGAGGCACTTTAACCCTCAACCTCAATGGTGAGGTCAAAAAAACATTAAGGTCCATCCATCCATCCATTATCCAAACTGCTTATCCTGAACTCAGTGTCGCGGGAACGCTGGAGCCTACCCCAGCAGTCACCGGGCGGCAGGCGGGGAGACACCCTGGACAGGCAGTCAGGCCATCACAGGGCCTTGTCAAAATGGTGTGTGGCATGATAAAATAAGCTAAAATAAAAACATTTGTTATTTCAGTGTAACTTTAAAAGGTACATCATGACATTGACCTGTCTATACTGACATCTGCAACTGACAGAATTCATTCCAATGTACAGGCATGAGTAGCATTAGCATTTTAGCTAATCAAAATTGCTTCATTCTTAGACTCTCTCTGACACAAAAACACCAGTTTCCATCCTGATTCTGACTCAGCTGCTGCTTGTCTTGCTACCCTCCTTCCTTCCCTTTTGGAAAATTCCAAAAAGATTGAATTGGGGTTTTTTTCTGCACGCTCTGCCATAGGTCATAGGTCACAAATGAATAGAAAACAGTCACAGTTTTGGAAGGATCAGACCATTTGAGTTACTGCCTAAACATACGGTCTCTTTCCCAGTGGGTAGACGGCGGGATGGCCAGTTTAATAGCATTTGCTATCCTGTGACTGGTATCCTCTGACATGATCTGCAGTCATACAAGCCACACTTGCCACAATCGGAGATGATGGAAAATGTAAGGAGACAAGCAGGCGGCTGTCAGACATGAACATAACAGACAGACAGGCGGGAGGACGCTGACAAACAAGCAGTCATGCAGACAGTGACACATGACAAGACAGAGAAGTAAAAGAGCGAACAGACGGAGAAACAGTCGATAAGACAGAGAAAGAAACAGTCACACAAAGTAACTAAGAGGGAGTCAAATAGGTAGGTAGAAAGACCGGCGGGCAGCCAAGCAGATGGAGGAAGACAGAGGGAGACTTCTTGAGGAACCTTATTCAAGAGACCGGACCAAAGAAAGAAGTAATTTCGATGGTCAAACTTTTTGGCCCACCTTTGAATGGACCTGGCTAATAAAGACACTCTTGTTTTCTTGGGCTGTTCCTCTAACAGCCTGCACTATTCCATTCATCCAACTCTCCTTTCCACAGACTTGGGTAGATTATGGAAACATTTGGGCTGTCCTGTCACGTTTCATCATCAGCTTGAAGTCATCAGTTTGCCATGAAATGCTTAAAGGTAGAACGAGTAGGATTTGTCAGTTGTGGTTTGTAAACACACCGTTCAAAGTTGCCCCCCCCCCGGCTCAATGTCACCAGAAGGACATGCCCCCTGACCGCAGTTATGAGGACACATCCCAGAGTACAGGCCAACTCTGCGTCGCTCTTCATCCACATCCTCCCCTTCAGTGCTCGCCAGCGGGCGAAAGCCAACCGCAGATTCACTCTCGTTGTGGAACGAGCTTTGTCCGCTTGGCGTTTCACCTCCCTATATTTGCGTCTTTTCGGTGCTGTGTCCGCCATTGTCATAGCTTCCTCTTGGATTTGTGCTTACGATCTCGATCTGGCAATGAAATGACAAATAAAGTGTTGCTGATTCCTGGCACCTGGTCACCATGTTTTCATAGCGTCCCGCTGCCCAAATGTTAATGCCCAGAAACGTCCCGTACACAGCAGACTAAGGCAATACAGGCAAAGGACAGGGTCTCTGCAGATACAGACTCCGCCCCACACGTCTAGTGGGTCATAAGTGATGACTGAGAGGCACTATTTTTGTATGAGTCTATACATTGATGTTTAGGAAAATCCTTGTAGTTATACCTTTAAGGACCTGATTTGCTCTCTCGGTGGCCCATATTCACATTCTGACCCGCACTTTCAATAACATGAGTAAAATGTACTATCTAAGCATCGGGAAATGAGTCAGCGCAGAATCAGAAGTTGACTGTGCAGCTTTATAGTCTGGTGATGATGGTAGTGTAGCAAATCCAGGGGGCAGCCGGGAACCGCCGCAGCCGGGGTGCAAACCTGGGTCTCCCGCACCACGGGCGACGACATTAACCAGTCGACTAAAGGGTCCGACCTGTTAGCCAAGGGCTGGCGAGTCTAGTCATTCGTGGTTGTTACACTACCCACTCCTTCGGGAAGCGCGTCCCCCATACTTCAGCATACCAGCTCCCTCACGCCTCTGGGCACACACACTTCCAATGGCCTCACAGTCTCCCCACCCCACTTCTGACACCAATGGAGCGAATTCAGGGGCAGCCGGGAAGCGAACCTGGGTCTCCCGCACCATGGGCGACTGGGTTAGCACAGTTGGCCATGGTGCGGGCGACCCGGGTTTGCGTCCTGGCTGTGGCGGCGGTTCCCAGCTGCCCCCCCGAATTTGCTACAGTAGGCCACAGAACTGATGGACGTGGTAAAAGGACAACAGGACAAGAGCTCTGTGCTTTGAAGACAAAACTTTAAACAACAGCAGAGGAAACTTCCCCAAAAAGAGCCTGCCAGCGCTAGTGACCAAATAATTTGATGTTACTGGCTAGTATTGACTTGACTTGCACTTGATTTAACTGTGGAAATAATATCAATGCCACTGAGGAAAAAAGCAATGCTCGGGGACAGTTTCCAACGGCCCCCAAGCATGAACTCAATTTTATGCCTCTGAAATTTCCAGCAGGTCTACTTGTAGTACCACGGCATGTGGATCTAGATCCACTCAGTTCAAAATACCACAGTATCTTCACAGTACACTCACAGAGGTAGTTGTTGTGAGCTAACCTAATATACTGTGGCACAGCTGCATGGTCACTGCGGATGTCTTGTTATTTAGTTCGACACATTGAGGGAAATCACCACTGGACAGTACTGTGGTAATTACAGCTTGAATGAGTTTCAATTAGGGCAAATGGATGGAAGTCTGACTTCCTTTGATTATATGACCAACGTAAAATAATGTTTCAAACAGAGCTCATTTTAAAGAATGCATGTACTAAGGATCAATATGGGTTTATATATATATATTGATCTTTAGTGTTTCGTGAAGATGGCTAGACAGTACGGAGAGACAGAAAGCTCAGACAGAATTGGATCCCAGGCACACATGCTATGCTAGAGGTGGGAAACGTAAAGGTGTTGTATGTTGTATTTCAGCTTTCCTGAAGTAAAATATAACTGAGAAATATCAAGGGGGTTGTTGAACAGGACTGAGTGACTTAAAAAGTGACTTGGCTTGCCTGTGCAGTCTTCAGCAAAGGGTGCAGCGATCGCAGCAAACGGATATTTACCGAAGCTACTCGAAAACAGCAGATGTTGCCAAAAGGGTTGTGTATCCGTGATCTTTATATGTGAATTTTTTTCTCGTCTATTTTGATTTGTAGCTTTTGTTCACACTGGTTATAGAAGTCGTTGCTCAGGTAGAAATCACGCATATCTCCTTTAACTCCCTGCCTGTCTCTGGGAAGCATTTTGATGAATACTGGCTGTAAAATGGAACATAATGCACAACTTCTTAGTTAAATTCTCCAAGAAGACACCCAAGCTAAATTAGTAACTTACTCTCAAACAGATATTTGGCCTTGCATTTAGCTTTACCATTTGTGTAGATTTGGGCAGGAGGGAAGGGGGGGGGGGGTTGTCAGTCACAAAATGTTTGTGAGTACATCTGAAATATATATGTTGTAAGACATTAAAGATTTTACAAAATGTTTTATAACATTATTTTATTATTATAGAAAACTGTCAAAACATTGTCTCTGCACTTCCACTACTATTCTCTCTTGGCTTCTCCCTCGTATTCTATCACTTGGTGTTGCCCATGTGGTTGCATTTGAGGTAGGATTTCACAGAAACACCATCGACGGAAATGCAAGGAAGACGTTCTCTATCCCCTTAAACCTGCTCAAATCAACCAGTCTTTAGGTAAACATTGTTAAGCATTTCTAATGTGTCCCCTTGCCTTCCCGGGATGCCAGTTAGCTAAAATCATGATTCAGAAAAGCTAGCTAGCTTTGTTTAACCAATGCAAAAACATGTCAGTGTAAAGCATCAAATCAAGATATTGTGCAAATAATATGTAATGTCAACTACTCAGTTGAAAATGTACAGTCAGTAGTAGGCCTGCTTCCAGTTATAAACACAAGACAATGATCTCATATTGTTCCGTTCACACCCCAGTAGTGTTTCACATGTATGATACTGTGTGTCCTTGCAATGATATACGTAATCAGCCTAAATCCATCCAGTACCTGCCAACAACTGCAGATCCCCTTGGGTCAGGTCAGGAACCTGAGGTCTGTGATGATGCGTTGTAAACTTTTGGTTCATGTGATTTCTCCATGAACATTAAGATGACCTCATGCAGGGTCTACGACACACAGCTCTTGTCATCAGAAGGCCCAGATTTGAGTCAGGCGTTAGGTAATAGGTACCATAATCTTCACTTTCAAACAGAAATAATAGCGGAACCAGACAGAGGAGAGGCACACAGCAGGCAAATGGGACAAACAGTCTATTCAATCGGATGTCTGATGCCTTTCACATGACTGTGCTGAGCGAGCCAGCGAGAGAGACAGACAGAGACACAGCGAGAGAGAGAGAGAGAGTGGTTTCAGCCCATGTTCACATGAGCTAATTCACTTAATCCTCAAAAATAAATTAAATCTGTGACAAGCTAAGAATATACTGCAAATGAGAGAGAGGGAGAGAGACAGACAGAAAGAGAGAGAGAAAGAAAGAGAGAGAGAGAGAGAGAGAGAGAGAGTATCCATTAGTGATGATGATAAAATGCCATAAGTGATTGAGGAGAAGTTGAAGGAGAAGAACAGATATGATAAGAATGGCAGATGATGATGGCGTGACTGAGGAGGAGAAGAAGGAGAAGCCGATGATTGGAGAGGCGAGGTGATGAATGAGGGGAAGGGAAGGAGAGGGGTAAAGCAGATTGCCACCAACTGCTGGGACAGCAGGGTTGCAAATGCTTGCATTATGTGCAAAGAAAGCAAAAGGACCCGTGAGGAGAAATGAACAGACCAGGAAAGATGGAAAATCACTTCTAACAGACGTAAAGGACTCAAAAAAGTTTAAGACCACAGAGGCGGATGTTTAATAGAGCTAAAAATGAGCTCATCCAGAGCAAGAAATATTCATACAAAATAGCAGAAATACAACTCAAAGACATGATAGATCTCACCGTAACGAAGAAAAAGAACTCATCAAAGTAAATCAGCTTTTTACAGTTGTAATAACTCAGGAGGAAGAAAAACTCCTAGAACGAAAAGTAAGTCATAGAGCCAAGAAGTGTCATGAATTCTGATTTAGTAAACTGAACGTCATTTCTAACCAAACTACCGGCAAAAGAACAGATAATGTGGATAAAACTGCCATCGACTGGCAAAGAGTGTGAGAAACCCTAAATTTGGTTGAAATTGCATCAACGATCCAAAATAAAGTAAAAAAAATGGAATACTAATATGTGGTTTGAACATTAGCCTCACAAAAAGGGAGGTAAGTTTGAACCCCATACGACAGTGGGGAACGTATGGACCGCACACACATCGTGGCTGACGATGGCGTGCGGTCAGGGTAGGCAGGCTAGACAGTGCCTACCTACCCTGTGACAATTTAATCAAAATAACCGTACAACAAATTCATAACAACAAATCAAAATCTCTCTCTAGTAACAAGTATGCTGTGCTATAACGTATATTAATGATATTTTTTTGTCCTTGTGCTTTTTAAGCCCTGAAACCTCTAAGAGTGAAAGGCCAGATAGTGCACAAGCTCGCCTACTTTTTCAATGGGAAGGGTAGGCTCTGCTTTTTTCAGGACTGCCTTTCATGTTGCGAATTGCGGAGTTTGCGCATGCGTGTTGTATAGCATGAGGCGAACTCAACGGACGAGGAAAGGCGCTGCTTATGGCGGGAGTGCGAGCCAGTCAGAGCCATCAAGGTCATGTTACGTCACGTCACGTCACGTCACGTCACGTCACGTCACGAAGAGATTGATGGGGAAAGACTGGCGAATGGACTTCATCTTCAAGTGAAGGTGAGCCATTGAGTTTGTACTTTTATGCTCATGGCGGTGTTAAATTAATGTGCAAACGTGTTTTTCATGTAGTGCGGCTGTGTTGGACATGTGAACATATAAATATGATTTCTAATTTGATTTTATTCTCTAAATGTTTACTTTTTTATAGAATGCTGCCCTGCATCAGACAACCATCGCTGAAGCGCTTTCCCTATCAGCTGCACACACTCCTTATTATACATCCTTACTATTAATAGCTCTTTATGCAATTATTATGTAGACAGGTTTTAATTCAAGTTTCATTGTTCATTTTTGCAAATCTATGCAAAGTTTGCATTGATATGTATTGTTCATGTCTACAAACCAATACAAATGTAGTGTCCACAAAGGTACGCCACTGTTCTTACATTCATGTAATTTTGCAGTTGTGTAGCTGAACTGAAGTGTGTAGCTGCAGTGGATGCTTGCAGCCAGTATCATTTATTATGCTTTTGTCACTTGTGTTTTCTAAGATACTGGCTAAATGTGAAATTGAGTACTGTAAATGACATGAGTACATGGGTCATGTATGGCTTCTTCCAAGTTTTTTTTTTGTAGTTGTAGTTTTGCCGTTTTTCTTTTTTGTTCAGGCTGGCTCAAGGCATCATGCCCCATTCTTTTCACTGACTGACAATTAATCTCCCACTAATACATCAAAAACAGCCCAGGAAGTTGTCAACCATTTTGAAGTTTACAGAGTGCAACTCATCTCAGTTTGTCTTACATTTCTATAAATCAGTGCAGTTCCTCATAAATAATATTTACTGCTCGCTTTCACTATACAATGTTTGTGATAATGTTGATTCACTCTTTAAAATGTTTACAGGTAGGTATGTGATGTAGCTGAACTGGACTGGGATCTAACTGCACAGGAGAAGCAGTAATGATGGGATACATGTATAATATGTTTACCTTCTCACCATTTGTCTCCTAATATGCTGATGACGATGTATCTTATAAGTTTGTTTCCAAATCATGTTGGGTAACAAACAGCATGCAAGTGACTAACTGCTATTTTCACGTGTTGCCCCAAAATGAGTGTTTTTAATTGATCTGTAGGTGACCTCAATACACATGATCTGACCATTCTGTCACCTCAGCACCCAGTTTATTTGCATGAATTCACTCTCAGTTCTGCTATCAGTCATTTTATTATACATCATAATGCTGGACATGAATTAATGGAATGGTACATAATTTAAATATATGTATTTGTATATTTTACATGTATGAAATTACATATTTTTACCACAAGTGTTGTTTCTTTGTGTTGTGTTTGTGTTCTTCTTTTCATGTAATGTTTCAACAATATTTACAAATAGTATCTCATAACTGCTGTTTGTAGTGACCACAGTGAAATCCACAATGGTTTGAGAGCTCTAAGCAAGGGCATTGGTGTTACTTAGTCATTTCACACAATATTCTAGAATTCTGTGGCAGTTGGAAGAATGAAGAAGGATCAGATTGTTATAAAACATTGGAGAGCACAAAAGGATGTGATTTGGATTTGTGAATGCCCCCTGCCTTCCCAGCTACTGATCTCACCGCATGTCACTGGCTGTCATTGACCTCTGGTGACCTTTATGTCTGGACAACTCAAACTACTTGAGATAATATGTGAACAGCCATGTCAAAGGAGTCAAAAACAATAAGTTTGGTTCCATTAGGACAAGCAGTCTAAGAGGAGTTCCAAAAAAGGGAAGGCGCACTTTTCAGCCTCCATAGAGGTCATGGCTGTCATTGTCCTCCAGTGACCTTTATGTGTGGAGTACTCAAAATGTTGGTGATATTTTGGGATCAGCAGAGTTCAAAGCATTAAGTTTGGTTTAACTAAGAGAAAAATAGAGGAGAACAAAAAAGGAGAATGCACGCAACAACTGTCATTCCATTTGGCCCAATTTAACCCTACTGATCAGGTCCTGAAAGTTGATTGAACAGGTGCTGGCCTGTGTTGGCCATGTTCTTTTGACAATCAACTTCATCTTAAGTGGGCCCATAGTCATAGAGTAATAGAACAAAACGTTCTCTGACATCTATAGATTAATATCGTCAATACATTGAGTTAGGGAATGTAGGGGATCTAGGCCATCAGGAGATAGAGATATTATAGTTGTGAATCATCTGCATAATTGTGGTAATTCACTTTGTGTTTCTGTTTAACATGTGTGAGTGGGAGCATATAGAGATTGAACAGCAATGGTCCAAGAATCGAACCTTGGGGTACCCCACATATTATGTCCACTTTGTCCAAGGAAAAGTCTCCAATAGACACAAAGAACTTCCTGTCCTGTAGGTATGTTCTAAATCAGTTGAGAACCGGGCCAGAGAGGCTGACCCATTTTTCTAATCTCTTTAGCAGAATATCATGATCAACAGTATCGAAGGCTGCACTGAGATCCAGGAACACAAGAACAGATAATGTTGTAGAATCTGTGTTCATAGGCAGCTCATTCACAACTTTGATAACTACTGTTTCTGTGCTATGGTGAGATCGAAAACCTGATTGAGAAATGGCTAGAGGGTTGTTTGATATTAAATAGTTATTAACTTGAGAATAAACTTTTTCAAGGAATGGTAAGTTGGAGATGGGCCTGTAGTTGGCAATAGCTGTCGCATCGAGGTTGTTCTTCTTTAGAAGTGGTTTAATGACAGCTGTCTTAAGTGCTGCAGGAAGTATACCTGCCTGAAGAGAGCAGTTAATAATTTCTAAGACATCATGTGCTAAGCAATTAAAAACAATTTTAAAAAATGTGGTAGGGAGAGGATCCAAGCAGCAGGTGGAGGACCTGAGCTGCCCAACAATACTGTCTAGACTTTTAAGGTCTAGAGGGTCAAAGTGAGATATGGTGCCAGTGATATTTCTGGAGAACTGGAGGGTAGGTTAGGACATGAGAGTTGCGATAAAGAGATCGCTATCTGCCCATTCTTCCACAGTGGCTCACCACAATATGTATATATGTCTATGGCCACTGTGAATGTCCAGAGAGTTCAGCTTCTGTCTGAAAATATAAATATGCTGATATTCCAAAAAAAAAAGAAGTATATTCCAAGCGAAGAACACAGGCCAAGGCTTAATTAGTTTATTTGAAGAGCTGCTCTTTATTCATATTATTCATATAGTTGTTTGATTTGGGATTTGTTTTAAATTTTATTTTAGTTTTTTTTTGTTATTTAAGACAAAATATTTTCAGTTTCACTTTTACAAAGAAACAGAAACATGCCGTTTTGTGTAGTTTATACCCTACTTCAGATACAAAAAAGGATTCTTTGATTTGATAAAGAAAAGATAAGAGAAAATGTATTTTGCAGATTTTTGTCAGAAATTAAGTAATCTTTTTCAGTCATATTTTGTTTTCGATCTTATTTTATTAAAAAAAATCGTATCATGAACTCAGTATCAAATTGTGTGTTGAGTGTATCACTATATCCCTAATGACACCAAGTATATGATTAGGACCTACGGTATAGGAGGTGGAGCAATGTGGAAATTTGACGTGATGGTTGGCATTAGACGCCTGGTCTGACTGGCTCCATCCTTCCACACCACAGCAAGATCTAGAGCGTGATGTTCTCTGTCATGTTCGAGGCCATGTCCTGAGAAACAACACATGTTTTCTCTCAGTGATCACTGATGAATTCTTCAGATATTCAGATTGGTGGCTCCCTTTTTTCCTCTTTCATCTTGAGCTACAAAAGCAAGATGTATGCTAGTTCATCAGACATCACATCAGACTCTCCATCACATTTTCGCTGTATATTTTACATGCTCTTTAGTGTGGTTTGGTCACTTTGTCTGTGCAGCTCCAATTTCTTATGTCATGTTTTGCCTCAGAAGCTCCTGCAAACTCCAGGCATGTTGTCATGTGTGTTTTATTTGGGAATGACTTCATCCTGGTTACTCTGCCTTGCAGACA
This sequence comes from Lampris incognitus, assembly GCF_029633865.1. Taxonomy (NCBI): domain Eukaryota; kingdom Metazoa; phylum Chordata; class Actinopteri; order Lampriformes; family Lampridae; genus Lampris; species Lampris incognitus. The sequence continues at coordinate 2,479,318 of NC_079223.1, forward strand.
GATTTCTGAGGTGCTCCTGCTGTTGCTTCCACCACCGACCCACCTCCTGCCTCAAACCTGTCATTTGTGACCTTTGACCTTAAGGAAGAGTGTAGGGAGTTTGAGGTTGTTTTTTGAATGTTTCCTGACAATCCAGTCTAATGTGCTCCACCAACCACCGACACGTAACCAGTTGTCCCACACTTTCGCCTGCTTCCTCACCCGGTTCTGTCTTTCATTTCTACAGTCAGTTCTTTTAACTTCATGGAGCTGCTTCACAAGCACTTAGACCTGTTGTGAATGCATGTGGTTTGTTATAAATAAACTTCAAGTAGTGGAATAGTCCAAAGTCAAACACCATTGTAGAGACATCTAAAGGTCATTCAAAGAAGTTTGGGTATAGGGCGTCCAGGTGATGTAGCGGTCTATTCCGTTGCCTACCAACACAGGGATCTCTGGTTCGACGCCCGACCAAGTCGGGCATCTCTACAGACACAATTGGCCGTGTGTGCGGGTGGGAAGCCAGATGTGGGTATGTGTCCTGGTCGCTGCACTAGCACCTCCTCTGGTTGGTGGGGGCACCTGTTCAGGGGGGAGGGGGAACTGGGGGGGAATAGCATGATCCTCCCACGCGCTACGTCCCCCTGGTGAAACTCCTCACTGTCAGGTGAAGAGAAGCGGCTGGTGACTCCACATGTATGGGAGGAGGCACGTGGTAGTCTGCAGCCCTCCCTGGACCAGCAGAGGGGGGGGGGGGGCAGAGACCGGGACAGCTTGGAAGAGTGGGGTGATTGGCCAAGTTAAATTGGGGAGAAAAGAGGGGAGGGGGATCAACAAAAAAAAAGGAAATTTGGGAGCAGCTGATCTAATTTTGTAGTATACATTTGTTGGAGTGCAAAGGGATTTCATACGTGTCACTTACTTAGAACGTTTATACCTTTCATGTTAAATGAATTTGCAGAAAAATGTAAATGAAAAGCCTTCACTTCTGAGTGAAATCACTCACGCAGTTGGTTACTCACTGTCTGGCAAAAGATATTCAAATGTAATGTGTTGTGAATGCATGTTGTAGCACCACAACAGGTCAGTGGGGCTGAATATAAGTGAAAAACTGAAATGATAACCGACAATACTCAGAAGAATCAGAAAGTCACAAAAACTACGGAGACTGCAGAAATCACTGAGGGTCAGTAATCTGTAGACTGTCACTGAAGTAAAACATGGAGAGGAGGATGTGAACACCCTGAGAGCAGGATACGCAGTTCAGATAATGGATGGATGGATGATTTGGTGGCTTTCGAGTTTTTCCTTCATTATTCTCACCCAAGCTTGTATATACTGGATGTCATGGTGTAATGTATGGGCCCTACGCTGCAGCTGCAGGGCCTGGTGGCGGAGCTGCGAGAGGGGCTCCGCAGTGCCCTGGCAGAGCTGTGTGAGCTGCGTCAGAGGGACCGCGGGCTGGAAGAGCGGCTCCAGGCCTATCAGAGTGACATGGATGATAAGATAATGGGCCTCAGGAATTCCCTCAACACACTCAAGGTACTGCAGAACACACACACACACACGCATGCATGCGCACACACACAGAAATGCTTTGTAGTACCATGTGCAGGCCAGAATACAGGTCACTGGTATGTTTTCTGTGTGTAGGAAAGCATAGGCACAGCTGCTCATGCTGTTCGTGTAGATGATATGTAGGCTACTGCATATGTACATAATCATACACACCCACATAGTCATTTGCAGTGCAATATGCAGAATACAGATCACTAGCATGGTTATGTGAATGCAAACACATGTGCAGCTGTACATTTAGAGGATCACACGTGATATGTACACACAACACAGTTATACAAAAGTACAACTGCACATCCAGTGAAACAGGGACACCTGAATGCATGCTGTACAAAAACACGTCCTCCAACCTGTAGCCGTAAAAGCTGAAAGGCCTGTATGTGGTGGCATTAAGACCACGGGCAGTAAACCTTCATTTGTAACCGTACACTAGTCCAGCTCTGTTAGACGAGCTGGCTCACACAACATGCGTATTCATTAGTAGGAGAGGAAAGTACATGTACACACGGACACGTCCCGGGTACACTGTCTTGCTGGAGTCCCCAAAAGCCTTATTGGTACTTTTAGGTAGTGGACAGAAAGCTAGATACTACTACTACTACTACCACCACCACTACTACTACTACTACCACTACTACTACTACTACTACCACTACTGCCACCACCACAACTACTACTACTACTACTACCACTACAACCACCACTACTACTACCACCACCACTACTACTACTACTACCACTACTACTATTACTACTACCACTACTGCCACCACCACTACTACTACCACTACTACTACTACTACCACTACCACTACTACTACCACTACAACCACCACCACTACTACTACTACTACCACTACTACCACTACTACTACTACTACCACTACAACCACTACTACTACCACTACAACCACTACTACCACTACTACTACTACTACCACTACTACTACTACTACTATTACTACTATTACTACTACTACTTCCGGCTGCTCCCGTTAGGGGGCGCCACAGCGGATCATCCGTTTCCATCTCTTCCTGTCCTCTGCATCTTCCTCTGTCACACCAGCCACCTGCATGTCCTCCCTCACCACCTCCATAAACCTCCTCTTTGGCCTTCCTCTTCTCCTCTTCCCTGGCAGCTCCATATTCAGCATCCTTCTCCCAGTATACCCAGCATCTCTCCTCCACACATGTCCAAACCATCCTAGTCTTGCCTCTCTTGCTTTGTCTCCAAACCGTCCAACCTGAGCTGTCCCTCTAATATACTCCTTCCTAATCCTGTCCTTCTTCATCACTCCCAGTGAAAATCTTATCATCTTCACCTCTGCCACCTCCAGCTCCACCTCCTGTCTTTTCATCAGTACCACTGTCTCCAAACCATACAACATAGCTGGTCTCACTACCATCTTGTAAACCTTCCCTTTAACTCTTGCTGGTACCCTTCTGTCACACATCACTCCTGACACTCTTCTCCACCCACTCCACCCTGCCTGCACTCTCTTCTTCACCTCTCTCCTGCACTCCCTGTTACTTTGGACAGTTGACCCCAAGTATTTAAACTCATCCACCTTCATCACCTCCACTCCTTGCATCCTCACCATTCCACTGTCCTCCCTCTCATTCACACATAGGTATTCCGTCTTGCTCCTACTGACTTTCATTGCTCTTCTCTCCAGTGCATACCTCCACCTCTCCAGGCTCTCCTCCACCTGCACCCTACTCTCCCTACACATCACAATGTCATCCGCAAACATCATCGTCCGCGGAGACTCCTGCCTGATCTCGTCCACCAACCGGACAGAAATCTAGATAGACAAACAAACAAATGCAGAGAAGGACACACACACACACACACACACACACACACACACACACACACACACACACACACTGCGGCGACGAAGGCCGACTGTTGTGTTGCCTCACGTCGCCTGCTGTCCGGGCCAGAAAGCAGCACTTGAACACACCACAAGACTACAGCCAACAGCCAGCTAGCATGTATGTTCTGCACTGATTCGCTAAGCTGAACAGCCAATCAGAGTGAGACCTCTCACTGACAGGCTCCGCCCATTCAACTTGCTGAATTGGCTGAAATGCTGCTGACGGGGGTCCGACTAGTGCCGACGGTGCGGGACACACCACAGAAACTAGGGTCACAGACACTCACCATCGGCGTGGTGTGTCAGGGCCCTCCGAGTACATCTGAGTACATCCGAGTACATCTGAGTACATCTGAGTACATCCGAGTACATCCGAGTACATCTGAGTACATCTGAGTACATCCGAGTACATCTGAGTACATCCGAGTACATCTGAGTACATCTGAGTACATCTGTCACCATCTTACAGTGTTGCGACTGCAACTATTCCCCAACCCTGTGTGAACAGAACACATGACCGCCATAACTCTACTTAATGACCACACCATATGGGCCTATGGAAGTGGTCGGTGGTTTGGGGGGTTATACCACTGTATTGTTTGTAAGGGTGGGACACCTGCAGTCAGTTGAGACTGAAGAGTCCCTTAGACAGGGGTGTAGTGGGAGGGGGACGCGGGGGATCGCCGTTCCCCCACCTCTTCTGGCATGATTTTATTTTCATTTGATTTTTCTTACACTTTTACATTTTTTAAAATGTTAATATTAAAACTAGGTTAATACCAACAGTAACAATAATTCAAGAAAAAGCCTCTCCAATAATGTCTTCTTTGTCATAAACAAGTCAAATCCCCCCCCCCAAAAAAGGATGTTACAGGATGACCGTCATCCAGCTGTGCCCCTGCAGTCCACAACAATTCTGCATAAACGTTCGAAAGCTAATATCGCTGCTGCTCTCTCCTAACACAGGAAGTGTGGTTTCAAACGGCTAGTCGCCAGGAAACAGTAGATGTTCTTCCTGTAAGGCTGTCAGTAACGAAGGTCAGGGGAAACAGCATCAGTTCAGCGGTCTGAAGTTCAAACAGCCAGCATCAGCAACACTTCAGCACCCCCTCCGTGACTGCTGACGTTAGCACATGGGTGGTGGTGGTGGTGGTGGTGGTGGTGGTGGGAAGCTCACCGTTCACAGTATGGACAGGGGAGACGTGGGCCAAAGAGGAGGAGGCATACTCCTGGACTGACTGTAAGCATGGGAGACGGGGGTGCAGGCTCTGGTCAGCCGGTGCTGACCTATCAGTGTTCCCATCAAAGGGCTCCGGATGGGGGATGAACGGCGTCGCTCCGCTGTCATGCACAGCCGAAAGGGTAAGACACAAGTTGACTTCGCTGAGAAAAAAGGATAATTAAACTTGAACAGTCCGATAGCCACACTGCTGCCGAACCCATAGTACATGAGAAGGCCAAAAAATAGAGCCTGGAGAAAGTATGTGGTAGTATGGGTACGCTAGGTTATATCGGTAAGTTCTGCAGGAACCCGAGTGCTAACTGGTGACACTAGTTGGCTGGCTTGGTTTTATATTCGAGCAAATGCGAACACTTTTAAAGACTTTTAAAGACACAGCTGCCTGTTCAGACCTGCAGCCTGGGACCCTGTCCCAGAAGAGTGACCGGACGCTGGCTGAGTTCATGGTTTACCTTCCTTTATGTTCAGCTCTGTTTGCACAGATCCCACTGTTCCCCCGGATCCTGCCGTGGGAATAAGAGCAACGGGGGAAGGGACTTTTCCTTTATCCCAATACGAATGCTTTTAATGTTAAAACATGATGGTGCTCATCCTGCTGCACTTACCATCACTATCTCACACACTATTTCACACTATTTCACATGTTAATTACCATTGATACATGTATTTTACTTTTATGGACTTTCTTTTGTTAGGATACCCCACTTTACCCACATTATCTACCCCTGCAAATACTGTCTTACACCCACCCACCCACCTGCTCTCATTCAATCACACACATGGATACTGCACCCCACCTCCAACGCTGTCCTCCACACTCGCCTTCCCTTCCTATCACATTACTCAAGGGCCAAACTAATAGCCTACCTGATTCTAACTGGAAGTCATGGGATCCCTAAAAGTCCTAAGTTACAATGTGAGAGGAAGACAAGCAACATGTTGGCTTGTTGAGGGGGCTATGTACGTATGTGCAGCGGACCACTGTCCTTAATGAGGCGGATAACAATCTCAAATCAACAGGCAAACCAAGCAAATTCAGACAGGAAGGTAGCAGATTACCAACACATTTGCTGCCCTCTGCCCTCAGTAGATCAGCCGTGTTACACACAGCCCCGCTCATGAAGTGCTGCATGGCCTGTACGTACCGTGTGAGGGCTCCAGCGACGTTTCCCTCACAGGGACTTGTCTTCTGAATGTCGCCCACAGGAGGAGCTAGGAGGAGCTGTGTTCCACATGAAGGACGTCTCCAGCAGACAGAGGGAGGTCCACAAGAAGCTGGAACTGCTACAGATGGATGTCACCTCAGTACAGAACAGGTTAAAACTGGTTAAAACACACACACACACACACACACACACACACACACACACACACACACACACACACACACACACACACACACACTTGCTGGTTGTCCATCGTATGTGATGGTGGCCACCTTCTCCTATCTGTGAGTCCTTTGGTGGCTGAGTAGGCTGATCCTGGATGCAGACCAGGCATGTAAAAGTGGTGCTGAGGGGGGGGGGGTAGTTTTGCAAGCATGCCTCTTCAGACGCTTTGCCACAGACACACACACACACACACACACACACACACACACACACACACACGCGCTATATTTGTATGGACAGCCTTGCGTGTTGAGGGATGTTTGACATGTCTCCTGTCCTGTCCTCTCCATGGGTCCCGTCCTCCAGTGTCCCCAGCCATGACCCTTTCCAAAGCAGGAAGGGCTCCAAGGGGGACCTGCTGGCAGAGCCTGCAGACGGACAGGGACACGCTGGTCTGCCCAGCCCATCAGAGCTCAGCGTTATTCAGCACTACTACACCAGTCTGTCCAACACTGGGTCACCACTCAAGACCACCACACCTGCCCAGAGTGAGTCTGTGTGTGTGTGTGTGTGTGTGTGTGTGTGTGTGTTCTATATTTTGATGGTTTTAGGTAACCCACATTGTCTCTGCAGCAGTGGTAAAAGCTGTGGTTCGTGGCTGTTATCTAAAACAAGGGTTACATATTCAGCTAGGTGGCCGTGTCTGTGGGTGGGGAGCCGGATGTGGGTATGTGTCCTGGTCGCTGCACTAGCGCCTCCTCTGGTCGGTCAGGGCGCCTGTTCGGGGGGGAGGGGGAACTGGGGGGAATAGCGTGATCCTCCCACGCGCTACGTCCCCCTGGTGAAACTCCTCACTGTCAGGTGAAAAGAAGTGGCTGGCGACTCCACATGTAATGTATGGGAGGAGACATGCGGTAGTCTGCAGCCCTCCCCGGATCAGCAGAGGAGGTGGAGCAGAGACCGGGAAACCAGCAGAGGAGGTGGAGCAGAGACCGGGAAACCAGCAGAGGAGGTGGAGCAGAGACCGGGAAACCAGCAGAGGAGGTGGAGCAGAGACCGGGAAACCAGCAGAGGAGGTGGAGCAGAGACCGGGAAACCAGCAGAGGAGGTGGAGCAGCAGAGACCAGGACGGCTCAGAGGGGTGGGGTAACTGGCCAAGTACAGTTGGGGAGAAAAAGGGGGAAAAATTCCCCCCTCCAAAAAAAGAAGCTTGAGCTAGGGTCAACATGCGTTATGGAATGAATCAAAGTCTCTTGAACGTCCTCATACAAATGACAACACAAAGATGTGTGTGTGTTTGTGTGTGTGTGTGTGTGTGTGTGTGTCAGGCTGTACCCCAGAGCAGCAGCAGCAGCAGCAGCAGCAGCAGCAGCAGCAGCAGCAGCAGCAGAGGGGTTGCCGGTCCAAGTCCCCAGTATGGAGAGATGGGAGGAGCAGCAGAGAGGAGTTAGACACGCCTCCGAACAGCCACCCAGAGAACAGTGAGGAGGAGGGGTTTACCGTTCCCCTTTACAACAACACAAACTGCCACCGTTACTGTTGACATCACATCTACTGCTACTGCAACTCCACCTCCTACTACTGCTCATACTGTTTGTAGGCACACTAGTACAACTACTACTACTACTACTACTATTTCTAACAATACTATCAGTGCTACCACTGCCAATAGTACCTCCACCATTACTACTATAACTACTACGACTGGCAGTAATGCGACTAATACTCTTACACTGGAAAGAAGAAGTGGAGGTGGTCCCGGGTGCTGCAGCTGCCACTGCTCCTACACAGTAGCATGGCTACATGCAGACAACACACTCACTGTAAGAACACAAAGACCAAATAAAGTCTCTTCTTTTACTACTACGATTGATACTAGAACTAGTACTACTAAAACTCATGCTGCCACCGCTATACTACTTCTACCATGGCTAATACTACTTACTTACTTCAACTACCACCAGTGCTGTCTTAACTGCTGCTACCCATAATATTGCTACCAAAATTACTTTAACTGTGGTGAATAGTATTGGGATTGCTACCACAATCAGTACTGCTACTGCTACCACTACTACTATGACAGCAATTTCAACTACCACTACTACTACTACTACTACTACTACTACTGTTACATAAGATCACCAGGGGCACTGCTGTTTTTGCTACTACTACTACTGCTACCACTATGACAGGCACAATTGTTTCTGATAGTAATATTTGCAGTACTGCTACTCCCATTAGTACTACTGTTACTACATGTGCTGCAACTACTTTTATTGGTCTAATGGGATTAATACGAGACTTGCTATGACAATTGTATTATTACTGCTTTTACTACTGCTAATCGCTGTTAGTACTACTACTACTACTATGTTGACCACATCTAGTACTAATACACATTAATTTTAATCTCTTTGCAAATTTTCAGCAGCCATCAATAGATGAAAATTAAACAATTTTGACAGTGAATAAATATACATAGCTTTTGACAGGCATGTATTTTGGTTGCTTGACACTTTTTTTAAATTTCTTGCACTACCAGACCTTTTATATGTCACACCATCAAATAACAGTCTCACCGTTTGGTTCGACAGTCACACTGGCACGATGACATCACTGCCACATCACTTTGGGTCAAAGTTGGCAATGACAGGATCCTTAATGACAGCACAAATGCAGGATGTTACTTGACTGTTGATGGCTGTTGATGGCTATGCTATACATACTATAGATGATATACATGCTATACATACTATACATGATATACATGCTACACATACTATACATGCTGTACATACTGTACATACTATACATAGCAGCCTTCTGTGAGCAATAAGCTCCTGAACATACGAGGAGTCATCAATAGGTTTTATAGCATATCAGTACAGTAGATCATCTTCATCATCATCTTCCCTGTGGTACATGGACACAAGCTGCAATAAAGCAGGGTGTTGCTTTAAACCTTACATATATGTGTGTGTGTGTGTGTGTGTGTGTGCGTGTGTGTGCGTGTGTGTGCGTGCATTCCCCAGATAAGAGGCAGACAGCAGCCTTGGAGCTGCTGGAGTCAGAGAGAGTGTATGTTTCCTACCTCTCTCTGCTGCTGAAGGCCAACATCTCTTTCAATGGATCAGAGGCCATCAATGCCAAAGACAAACGGTATGGTAACACACATGCACACAAACCAACACACTAACAGGAACCACTACATAGTAAGGAACTACAGACACCATGCATGCTTAAACCCACTGTGCACATATCAACACATGTCAACACATGCACAAACCCACACCTCTTCTTCGTCTTATGCATAGTAGTGTCCAGTCCAAATGCTCAGCTGGAGCTGAAAAGAAATCTGCATTGTACTGGAACTACAGGCTCTCCGGACAATTACCACAAATTTGAACTAGGTTTTCTAACATATCCACACAATCGTCCACAAACACACACACACAGCAAGACCCCCACTCACCCATCCGTACCGCCGGCATGCCGCTGTGCACCAACAGTCATCAAGTGATGTGAGGGCGTACAGTGAGGAGAGAACAGGAAATGATTTAATCAAATGGATTAGAGAATATCAGTGAGGACAGAGGAGACTCTCTTTAAAAGGAACTCAGCATAACCTGAACTCTGCTAATGTAATAACCGCCGAGCTCCGGCATGTGTTTTCAATGAGCCGAAGTACTGAACTCTGAAATATGCCGAGCGCTAAACAGAACACTGTCTCATAGGACGTAGTACAGCTTCACCACACATCATAGTCTTCTTCAAACCCACCACTACCTGCTTTGCATTTTGCTGTGATGCTAATGACATAAAACACCATGTTGCGTCATTTTCCTTCCAAAAGTCCAGTCCAGCAGCCGCAGTAAAACATGCCTCTGTAAAACCCTCATGATAAAGACTTTCAAGCACTATGTAGTTATTTAGAATACACCAGTGATGGGGACAACTGGAAAGGACATGTGTTTGTATGTAAAGCCTCAGGTTAGTTATTTAAAATACACCAGTGATGGGGAGAACTGGAAAGGACATGTGTTTGTATGTAAAGCCTCAGGTTAGTTATTTAGAATACACCAGTGATGGGGACAACTGGAAAGGACATGTGTTTGTATGTAAAGCCTCAGGTTAGTTATTTAGAATACACCAGTGATGGGGAGAACTGGAAAGGACATGTGTTTGTATGTAAAGCCTCAGGTTAGTTATTTAAAATACACCAGTGATGGGGAGAACTGGAAAGGACATGTGTTTGTATGTAAAGCCTCAGGTTAGTTATTTAGAATACACCAGTGATGGGGACAACTGGAAAGGACATGTGTTTGTATGTAAAGCCTCAGGTTAGTTATTTAGAATACACCAGTGATGGGGACAACTGGAAAGGACATGTGTTTGTATGTAAAGCCTCAGGTTAGTTATTTAGAATACACCAGTGATGGGGAGAACTGGAAAGGACATGTGTTTGTATGTAAAGCCTCAGGTTAGTTATTTAAAATACACCAGTGATGGGGAGAACTGGAAAGGACATGTGTTTGTATGTAAAGCCTCAGGTTAGTTATTTAGAATACACCAGTGATGGGGACAACTGGAAAGGACATGTGTTTGTATGTAAAGCCTCAGGTTAGTTATTTAGAATACACCAGTGATGGGGACAACTGGAAAAGACATGTGTTTGTATGTAAAGCCTCAGGTTAGTTATTTAGAATACACCAGTGATGGGGACAACTGGAAAGGACATGTGTTTGTATGAAAAGCCTCAGGTTAGTTATTTAGAATACACCAGTGATGGGGACAACTGGAAAGGACATGTGTTTGTATGTAAAGCCTCAGGTTAGTTATTTAGAATACACCAGTGATGGGGAGAACTGGAAAGGACATGTGTTTGTATGTAAAGCCTCAGGTTAGTTATTTAAAATACACCAGTGATGGGGAGAACTGGAAAGGACATGTGTTTGTATGTAAAGCCTCAGGTTAGTTATTTAGAATACACCAGTGATGGGGACAACTGGAAAGGACATGTGTTTGTATGTAAAGCCTCAGGTTAGTTATTTAGAATACACCAGTGATGGGGACAACTGGAAAGGACATGTGTTTGTATGTAAAGCCTCAGGTTAGTTATTTAGAATACACCAGTGATGGGGACAACTGGAAAAGACATGTGTTTGTATGTAAAGCCTCAGGTTAGTTATTTAGAATACACCAGTGATGGGGACAACTGGAAAGGACATGTGTTTGTATGAAAAGCCTCAGGTTAGTTATTTAGAATACACCAGTGATGGGGACAACTGGAAAGGACATGTGTTTGTATGTAAAGCCTCAGGTTAGTTATTTAAAATACACCAGTGATGGGGAGAACTGGAAAGGACATGTGTTTGTATGTAAAGCCTCAGGTTAGTTATTTAGAATACACCAGTGATGGGGACAACTGGAAAGGACATGTGTTTGTATGTAAAGCCTCAGGTTAGTTATTTAAAATACACCAGTGATGGGGAGAACGGGAAAGGACATGTGTTTGTATGTAAAGCCTCAGGTTAGTTATTTAAAATACACCAGTGATGGGGAGAACTGGAAAGGACATGTGTTTGTATGAAAAGCCTCAGGTTAGTTATTTAAAATACACCAGTGATGGGGACAACTGGAAAGGACATGTGTTTGTATGTAAAGCCTCAGGTTAGTTATTTAGAATACACCAGTGATGGGGACAACTGGAATGGACATGTATTTGTATGTAAAGCCTCAGGTTAGTTATTTAGAATACACCAGTGATGGGGACAACTGGAAAGGACATGTGTTTGTATGAAAAGCCTCAGGTTAGTTATTTAAAATACACCAGTGATGGGGACAACTGGAAAGGACATGTGTTTGTATGAAAAGCCTCAGGTTAGTTATTTTAAATACACCAGTGATGGGGAGAACGGGAAAGGACATGTGTTTGTATGTAAAGCCTCAGGTTAGTTATTTAGAATACACCAGTGATGGGGACAACTGGAAAGGACATGTGTTTGTATGTAAAGCCTCAGGTTAGTTATTTAGAATACACCAGTGATGGGGAGAACTGGAAAGGACATGTGTTTGTATGTAAAGCCTCAGGTTAGTTATTTAAAATACACCAGTGATGGGGAGAACTGGAAAGGACATGTGTTTGTATGTAAAGCCTCAGGTTGTGATTTTTTTTAAATTAAGTTTTACATGAAAATGCAAGTGTGCCACCGGTGCATTACAAAAAAAAGATTATCCAAAACAGGTATAGTAAATATATATGTATATGTACATATACAATAAACTTCTCTTTTATCAAAATACTGTAAAAAAAGTGACAATCAAAAATGTTATACACAAAAACAGCATTACTGCCTCAGAAAATACACTGAAAATAACAATAAAAAAGGAAAAACAAAAAACAAAAATGCAGCCGAAAGGGAGAGGAGGGAAAAAGAAAAAAAAACCCCAAAACAAAACATCAGTCAGCAAACAGTGGTGTCCCTACTAGACAATACGGACAAGCAGACACGCCGGCCCCCGGCCAACGGGCCGGACCCCCCAGCCGACCGGCCAACGCCGCCGCCTGCGGGGCGGGACACACGGACTAAAGGGCCCGACCCACCAGCCGAGGACCAACGCGTCCACCCACCGACGCACGCCACAATAAACTGGTGTAACAGCAGTGAAACTGCACCCAGCCCAGCATCAGCAGCACTGTCAACCATAAACGGGCGGATCAGTCCGGGGTAAACGGCAAACCTCCGGCTGTCATTTTCATTCAGTATTCCACATTGTTTGCTTTACTGTCATTGATAAAAAAACAAAAACAAATAAATGCTGTTTGAAATGAAAGGCTTGACTAAATGGGAAAATTATATTCTTTATCCTCATCTCCCTTCTGCCTCCCCTGCTCCTTTCTCTCGCTCCATCACCCATTTCTCTCTCTTTATCTCCCTCTCTCCTCCTCCCTCCGTCCATCTCCATCAGTCCGTTCCCCAGCTCTTTACGCTTTCTGATCCAGCAGCACCTGGAGCTCCTCCACACCCTGCAGGAGCGCATACTCAAATGTCAGTGGCAAGGCATCATGGGAGATATATTCATGAAGCTCACCAGCAGAGAGGTAAGCGCGAAATAGGAACTTAGTATCAGCAGAGAGACAACTTAATTGTAAAAGATGGCATTCTAATACCCTTAACTATCAACACAATATATATGAGACTCCCCTTACCTCACATTTTACTGCCACAACTGGCCAAAAAACCCACTAACACCTGCTAACATCCGCCTTAGGTGGTCTTCTGAACTGCAATGAATTCATCTCTCATTTCAGTTTTCCTGTCACGGTCAAGCAATTTGCTCTGATAATGGGGGCTATTCCTAATGGCTATTCCTATATAAAGGGGGCTATTCCTAATGGCTATTCCTATATGATGGGGGCTATTCCTAATGGCTATTCCTATATAATGGGGGCTATTCCTAATGGCTATTCCTATATGATGGGGGCTATTCCTAATGGCTATTCCTATATGATGGGGGCTATTCCTAATGGCTATTCCTATATAATGGGGGCTATTCCTAATGGCTATTTCTATATGATGGGGGCTATTCCTAATGGCTATACCTATATAATGGGGGCTATTCCTAATGGCTATTCCTATATAATGGGGGCTATTCCTAATGGCTATTCCTATATAATGGGGGCTATTCCTAATGGCTATTCCTATATAATGGGGGCTATTCCTAATGGCTATTCCTATATAATGGGGGCTATTCCTAATGGCTATTCCTATATAATGGGGGCTATTCCTAATGGCTATTCCTATATAATGGGGGCTATTCCTAATGGCTATTCCTATATGATGGGGGCTATTCCTAATGGCTATTCCTATATAATGGGGGCTATTCATAATGGTTCTGTAATTTTGTGCAAGGGCTGTTTAGTTGAAGAAGGTGTTTCTCTGGTTAATTTTGCTGATTGTCCTTGTGGGAAAATGTGTTTCTCACCATCCTGCAAGAATAGTAACAAAGCTCTTCACTCTTTGTTTCGGAGTGAGGTTGTCATGAAGCCTTATGTCACTACTTACTGGAGCAACTTTGCTAAGAATATTCCTTGGTCACAAGTGTGGTCATTGACTCACAAATACTTTATTACTAATAAGATAAGAGAGGTTTCCTTTAACATGTTACATACATTTTACCCTGCAAAGCGTTTTTTCAAGCAATGTAAGGCCGATATAAATATAAATTGTTCTTTTTGCTCAGCTCATCCAGAAACGGTGCCCCATCTTTTCTGGCATTGTCAATATGCTAGGACTCAATGGAAAGATGTTTCAGAATTTATTAGTGACTCCTCATACATGGATTTTGCATTGTTACATGAGTATATTGTTTTCATTGTTATATGAGTATATTGTTTTCATTGTTAAATGAGTATATTGTTTTCATTGTTACATGAGTATATTGTTTTCATTGTTATATGAGTATATTATTTTCATTGTTATATGAGTATATTGTTTTCATTGTTATATGAGTATATTATTTTCATTATCCAAAGGAGGTGAATCAAGTGCAACTGGACTTGGTATATATCCGTGAAGACGTGTCGCCTCTCATCCAAGAGGCTTCCTCAGTTCCTGCCTTTCTGACTAGACCAAGCTAGTCTGACTAGACCAAGCTAGTCTGACTGGCTGCTGATGAGACTCAGCATTTATCCTCTAGGAGGCGTTGTCAGATCTATAGATGTCCATGGCTCTTTGTGTCCCGATGTTTACCAATGCCCGTCGCTAACAGAGCCATAGATATGAGTGGCTCTTTTGTGTACCGATGTTTGGCCACGCCCATCGGTACACAACATTGGTACACAAACATCGGTACACAACATCGGTACACAAACACCGGTACACAACATCGGTACCTACAAGCCTACCAGCCTTTGAGAAGCGATGCAGAGGAGAGTTCTCAGCTAGTCCCAGTGTAACTACCTTTCTGTCTACAGCCAGTAGGTTTCAAGTCTCCATTCGGCATGTTGCTGGTACAGCGATACTGCCTCCTGATTTTGCCAGTCACAATGCTCCCAATTTTGACAATATCACCTGCCAGATCTGCACTTTTGTCCCCACCTCTATGGAGTCTGTTGTACGCCAGGTTACGACTGAGGGCATTCTTCAGGGGTCCCAAAAACTCCCTTTACCAACAGATCAGCATGGCTGGTCATACAGGCTGAGTGCTCTGACCGCCGAAGGACATGTGCTCACCTCCGCCAAGGCACCCGCCTCTCAAAGACGCTAACTAACATACGTGATGTTAAACGTTGCCTGAATGTAGCCACATAATCCAATGATGGTCTTTTGGTGGTGCGTTGCCATACCCCCCTTGCTTCCTCAGCTGACTATCATAATTCCCAGGTTGGTCCTGGATGGCCTCCTTATGTCCCTTCATATAAAACTTGATCACCCTACAGCTGGCCAGCTGAGCTTGGTTGTGCAAAGCTATTTCTACGCTCGGGACATGGATGCTGCCATCTAACGCGTCACTGAGGGTTGTCACCAGTGTGCTGCACTTAAGAAAGCCCGCCTTTGTGGTGGACCAGTCAACATGTGATTCGCCAGTCATTGTCAGTGCATCCTTTGTACCCTATGTGTTCAAACGTGAGCGCCAACTCATCCTTGTGGTCCATGAGTGTGTCACCTCTTTCACGGCGTCTGCTCTCATCGAAGATGAATGGCACCAGACCCTTCGTGATGCTCTGATCCGCTTGTGTATTGGCTTGCAGCCACTGGGTGGTCCATTTGCTGTGATCAGAACTTACCCGGCTCCTGGCTTTTTGCCGTTGGGTGGCGACACGGCACTTGCTGACTGTTGAGGTTGGCAATGCTAAGAAAAGAACATAAACAAAAGTCCTGTCACTGAGAAGGCCATTCAGGAGCTCTAGGGCGAAATACTGCATCTTGAGCCAAACTGCAGAGCTGTCACCCCCTGCTTGACCAGCCACATCAGATCCCGCAGTTTGTCTGCCCGTGAGATGCTATTACAGAGGGACCAGTTCTCCCACAGTCAAGTTGTCTGTCAACGACCAGGACCTCATTATGCAGCAGCGTGCCCAACGGTCAATCAATCATCCATACAGCATGAAAGCCAAAGCTCCCACGGGTCATGTTGCACCGTCTTCCATGGTCCAACCTGGCGACCTTGGATAACTCTATAGCGATCGAAATAAGTCTAGAGCCCGAGACAGATACTTTGTCATCAGCGTTGAAGGGTCATGCTGCTGTCACTCACTAATTCCTGCAATTACTTCCCAAAAGTATGGTAACACTTTAGTATGGGAAACATATTCTAAGTAAAAAAACTTTATTACTAGTGAATTAGTAATGATCAAGATGTCACTTTAGTATGGGGAACATATTCTAAGTAACAAAAACTTAATTTAGAGTAATTTAACACTATGAACACTTGTAGTTTTGTGTGTTGTTATGTAAGAACAGAGCATATTCATTAAGTGTTAGTAAGGGAGAATAACTCTTCTTGTGGTACTAGCACCTTATAAAGGCCATACTAAGCAAAGCATATTGAGATGGTACTACTAATAAGCAATACTTCTGAGGTTATAGAGGGAAAACTCATAGTTAATGGCTTACTGGTTGTATAATAAGGCCATGCAGAATAAGACATTAATGAGTACGTAATAATGACCAATTAAGAGCAATATGTTGCTAATTTGCATGCTAATAAGCACCTAATTAATGGTGACTATGTTCCCCATAGTAAAGTGTTACCAAAAGTATGTGTTCTTATGTACATAGACACTCTCTCTTGTACGTTTTAGACATGTTTACTTTCTTCATCTCTTTTGCATTCATTGTATTGAGCACCCCGCACAAAGTCAAATTCCTATCACTGTTTGTGCAAACTTACTTGACTGAAGACGAAAATTTGAACTTGAATTGAATATATATAAGAAAATATTAACATTCTCTTTGGTTTTTCCATCTGTCTTTCTCTCTCTCCTTGATCTCTGTCTTTATCTCTGCTCCACTCCTGCTCCCGCTCCCACACCCATCCACCCTCTCTTCCTTTTCCAGAGTGACTTTCTGGACTTTTATGTGTCCTACCTCAAAGAGCTTCCAGACTGTTTGTCTGTAGTCAGCATGCTAACCGCCAGCTCCATCAAAACTGCTACTATGCTTGAGGTAACGCAGCACAACACAACACAACACAACATACCCCAACATGACATTACATAAAGCCGGGATCAGACTACACGATATTTTTGTCTTACATGATGGTCACCATGTCAGATTAGGAACTCATAGGGCCATACATTCTTGCCGTGTCTTGGCCGGGAGACTGGCAACACTACAATATGACCCCAACCAGTCACCGTATGCTGCCTTTCTTGCGCGAGTTCACAGGTCGTCAGGGAGAATCGTCAGTCGTGGCTACAGAAACGTTGGGTGATGCTGGCAGTCTTGTGTTCTAAAATTAAAAAGAAAAGAACAAAAAAAAAGATTGTGGAAGCTGTTGCGGCTATTGCTGCTGGGGAATAATAACCTAGCATAGCTTAACCAGCTCCTCGCCAGGTTGCTGAAGTGCCTCCGCTATTTCTCACCAACATTTAGCCTACCTATCTTTATGTATGCTTAGTAATCCAGGTAAGAAAATCAAAGAAGGTTGAATCCATTCATCTGGACACACCGTTTATTGACAGATACGTTTCATCGTCATCTAAGTGACCTCTTCAGTCTCACCTGACTGCAGGTGTCTCCACCCTTATAAACAATACAGTGGCATAACGACCCAAACCAACGACCAGTTTCACATGCAAGTATGGGTGTGACCATTAACTAGAGTTACAGTGGCCATGTGTCCTATTCACAGAGGACTGGAGAATGTTTGCAATCACAATGTTGTAAGATGGTGACAGATGTACTCTTAGAACCACTAATTCAATTCAATTCAATTCAATTCAATTGCCTAGCAGACACACACACACACACACACACACACACACACACACACACACACACTGAAAGCACGTATTGTCAATTTACATGATCATTTTAGTAGTACTAGTTCTAGTATCAATGTGCAGGCACGTGTAAAAATCAAATGAGGGATTGCCGTGACTTGTACATCGGGGAAACTAAACAGACACTGGCCAAGAGGATGGCAAAACACAGGAGAGCTAACACATCAGGGCAGGACTCCACAGTCTACACCATCTACAGACCAGGACTCCACAGTCTACACCATCTACAGACCAGGACTCCACAGTCTACACCATCTACAGACCAGGACTCCACAGTCTACACCATCTACAGACCAGGACTCCACAGTCTACACCATCTACAGACCAGGACTCCACAGTCTACACCATCTACAGACCAGGACTCCACAGTCTACACCATCTACAGACCAGGACTCCACAGTCTACACCATCTACAGACCAGGACTCCACAGTCTACACCATCTACAGACCAGGACTCCACAGTCTACACCATCTACAGACCAGGACTCCACAGTCTACACCATCTACAGACCAGGACTCCACAGTCTACACCATCTACAGACCAGGACTCCACAGTCTACACCATCTACAGGCCAGGACTCCACAGTCTACACCATCTACAGACCAGGACTCCACAGTCTACACCATCTACAGACCAGGACTCCACAGTCTACACCATCTACAGACCAGGACTCCACAGTCTACACCATCTACAGACCAGGACTCCACAGTCTACACCATCTACAGACCAGTGGCCACCCTTTCAAGGATGAGGATGTGCACATCCTTGATAGAGAGGAACACTGGTGTGAACGGGGAGTCAAAGAGGCCATCTGTGTGAAGAGGAAATGACCATCCCTGAACCGGGGGGGGGGGGGGGGCTACGAGTACATCTGTCACCATCTTACAAGGCTGTGATTGCAACTATTCCCAATCCTCTGTGAATAGTACACATGGCCATTGTAACTCTAGTTAATGATCACACCATATTTGCATATGAAACTGGTCGGTGGCTTGGGTGGTTATACCACTGTATTGTTTATAAGGGTGGAGACACCTGCAGTCAGGTGAGACTGAAGATGTCACCTAGAAGATGCAGAAACGATTCTGTCAATAAACGTTGTGCTCAGATGAACTGATTCAACTTTCCTTTTTGCCTCTGTCATGGTCCTCCGTTGAGGAAACGACAAAAAGCAGGGGTATTGTTGCCACTGCTCAACGACCCTTCCCTCGGTTTCGTCTTACCACCTGACAGCAGCAACAGGAGCATCCCTCTTTCTTGTTGCCATGTTTACACATGTGTGCCAGAGAGCACTCTGTCATCCTATTGGTCAACGTCAAGCAGCGCATCATAGGAAACGTCAGGCTAGGCAGGAAATCACAAAGAACTCTGACATGCTAGACTTTTCATCAGCGTGTCGCGGGGCGTCCCAGACGCCTCATCGCTTTTCTTTGATTATGTCACACTACACAATTATGTCACACTGCACGATTATGTCACACTGCACGATTATGTCACACTGCACGATTATATCACACTGCATGATTATATCACACTGCACGATTATGTCACACTACACAATTATGTCACACTGCACGATTATGTCACACTACACAATTATGTCACACTGCACGATTATGTCACACTGCACGATTATATCACACTGCACGATCATGCAACACTACACGATTATGTCACACTACACAATTATGTCACACTGCACGATTATGTCACACTGCACGATTATATCACACTGCACGATTATGTCACACTGCAGGATTATATCACACTGCATGATTATGTCACACTGCACGATTATGTCACACTGCAGGATTATATCACACTGCATGATTATATCACACTGCACGATTATGTCACACTGCACGCTTATATCACACTGCATGATTATTTCACACTGCACGATTATGTCACACTGCATGATTATGTCACACTGCAGGATTATATCACACTGCAGGATTATATCACACTGCATGATTATGTCACACTGCACGATTATGTCACACTGCAGGATTATGTCACACTGCAGGATTATATCACACTGCATGATTATATCACACTGCACGATTATGTCACACTGCACGATTATATCACACTGCACGATTATGCAACACTACACGATTATGTCACACTACACAATTATGTCACACTGCACGATTATGTCACACTGCACGATTATATCACACTGCACGATTATGCAACACTACACGATTATGTCATGCTGCACGATTATGTCACACTGCACGATTATGTCACACTGCAGGATTATATCACACTACACGATTATGTCACACTGCACGATTATGTCACACTGCAGGATTATATCACACTGCACGATTATGTCACACTGCAGGATTATATCACACTGCATGATTATGTCACACTGCACGATTATGTCACACTGCAGGATTATATCACACTGCACGATTATGTCACACTGCACGATTATGTCACACTGCAGGATTATATCACACTGCATGATTATGTCACACTGCACGATTATGTCACACTGCAGGATTATATCACACTGCATGATTATATCACACTGCACGATTATGTCACACTGCACGCTTATATCACACTGCATGATTATTTCACACTGCACGATTATGTCACACTGCATGATTATGTCACACTGCACGCTTATATCACACTGCATGATTATTTCACACTGCACGATTATGTCACACTGCATGATTATGCAACACTACACGATTATGCCACACTACACGATTATGTCACACTGCACGATTATGCCACACTGCACGATTATGTCACACTGCACGATTATGTCACACTGCACGATTATGCCACACTGCACGATTATGTCACACTGCACGATTATATCACACTGTACGATTATGCAACACTACACGATTATGTCACACTGCACGATTATGCCACACTGCACGATTATGTCACACTGCACGATTATATCACACTGCACGATTATGCAACACTACACGATTATGTCATGCTGCACGATTATGTCACACTGCACGATTATGTCACACTGCAGGATTATATCACACTGCATGATTATATCACACTGCACGATTATGTCACACTGCATGATTATGCAACACTACACGATTATGTCATGCTGCACGATTATGTCAAGCTGCACGATTATGTCACACTGCACGATTATGTCCCACTGCACGATTATGTCACACTGCACGATTATGTCCCACTGCACGATTATGTCACACTGCACGATTATGTCAAGCTGCACGATTATGTCACACTGCATGATTATGTCACACTGCACGATTATGCAACACTACACGATTATGTCACACTGCACGATTATGTCACGCTGCACGATTATGTCACACTACACGGAGTAAAGCCATCTGTCCGGCATTCCCAACGTTCATAATCGGGCCTGACGGTGGGTATTTGTCGGCAACGACAAAATCATGCCAAAATCGGGCTGAAATCGTGTAGTCTGATCCCGGCATAAGGCAACGTAGGTACCATCACACAATGTGGCATTATGTATTTAACATGACGCGTCCTGACAGCAGAACAGAAATGTAGCTGACGCATTCATGAGAACACAGTCGGGGTTTTCCATGAAGTTGCACAATCTGAAAAATCCAAGCCCAGCGGACTTCCAGGTCATTGTGAGTGAATCACCAACGCCCAGTGGCAAAGGCTGTATCGCAGGTTCTGTGTTAGCCCATGGCAGATAAATGGCTCCCAGAGGAGCTATGTACAAACCAAGACCTTGACTACATGCATTAGGGTGTTAAATGGAGGTGGGGGGGGGGCATGGCGGTAGCTCTCTAGAGGCATGGTTGGACTACTGACCTGTCCTGTCCTGTGGTGGTGATTGTTTGTGTGATGCCCTCAACAGAGTGAAATGATAGGTGATGAATCCAGACCCTCCCTCCATACTCTGCTCCTCCAGCCGGTTCAGAGGATACCCGAGTACCTGCTCTTGTTACAGGTTAGTTGCCTGATATCAGCCACAAGTGTCGACCCCTTACACTGCATTTCCACCTCCAGTCTGACATGGCCTCCACTAACCCATTTCCGCGGGGGGGGGGGGGGGGGGTCGATTTTCCCTAACCAGTCCAGTGGTGGAAAACCCGGTCCAGAAAGTAAAAACCCTAACCGTGTCTTTACTCCATCCACGTATTAAACCGGCTGATTCGGGAAACTAGTCAGCGCAATCTGATGGTTTAGTACATGGCGGAGTAAAGACACGGTTGGGGTTTTTACTTTCTGGACCGGGTTTTCCACGTATCCGCCTGAGTCGAAAGTCTTTTTTTCAGTTGACCCTGATGAGTAGCCATGCAGCATACTGGTTTTACTGGGGTTTGAAGAGTGCGGCGAAGTCAAAACCCACCATGATGTTGGGCGATATCGGGAAGACATACCACACTGCCAACATGCCATACTGTTAGCCCCGCCCCCGCCGCCGGCGCCCCCGGCGCTGGTTGGCTAATCGCGTTGTCAGCCGAGAGACTGTTGTTTCCTGTTATGATGCCAGACTAGAAGAATCAGTCCACTAAGTGGAGTGGGCGGATTCAAAGGTCTGGACCCAGCAGGCACGAAGCTTAGGACGCATGCAAAAACACCAACATGTGGTTTCCACATGCAAAAAGGGAGCGCGCGCACACACACACACGCACACACACACGCACACATGCACATCCATCCATTTACACTCACACATACACATATCAGTACTTCCAGATACACACAAGCACATACAAATTGCCTAGCAGACACACACACACACACACACTGAAAGCACGTATTGTCAATTTACATAATCATTTCCAAAGTGTTGAACAAACACATTATTTAGAAAAATTCATTTTGAGAAAAAAATGCTCAGGGCTTATTAACAAATAAATTAATGAATTGGTTTAACGGTTGATTGATTGACTGATTGATTGATTGATTGATTAGGACGTGGGAGTGACATATAGATAATTTTTAATGGTAACTTATTGTGTGTGTGTGTGTGTGTGTGTGTGTGTGTGTGTGTGTGTGCAGGGCCTGCTGAGGCAGACAGAGTCAGAGCACCCAGACTACTACCTCCTGCTGGTGTGTATCCAGCAGTTTAGGTCCTTCACAGCCCGGTACCACAACCTCCTCCAACACAACCAAGACCTACTACTACACAACCGCAAAGAAATGAAGAGGTCCAACACAAACACCCACACAAAGACGGGCAGGGGAGAGCCAGCCAGCCAGACAGACAGCCAGACAGCCAGACAGCCAGCCAGACAGACAGCCAGACAGCTGGCCAGCCAGCCGGCCGGCCAGACAGACAGCCCACCAGCCGGCCAGCCAGACAGCCAGACAGACAGCCAGACAGCCAGACAGCCGGCCGGCCGGCCAGACAGACAGACAGCCAGACAGCCAGACAGCCAGCTGGCCGGCCAGACAGACAGCCCGCCAGCCAGCCAGCCGGCCAGCCAGCCAGACAGACAGACAGACAGACAGACAGACAGACAGACAGCCAGACAGCCAGACAGACAGACAGACAGCCAGCCAGCCAGCCACACAGACAGCCAGACAGCCAGACAGCCAGACAGCCAGACAGACAGCCAGACAGACAGACAGCCAGCCAGACAGACAGACAGACAGACAGACAGACAGACAGACAGACAGCCAGCCACACAGACAGCCAGACAGCCAGACAGACAGACAGACAGACAGCCAGCCAGACAGACAGACAGACAGACAGACAGACAGCCAGCCAGACAGACAGACAGACAGACAGACAGACAGACAGCCACACAGACAGCCAGACAGCCAGACAGACAGCCAGCCAGACAGACAGACAGACAGCCAGCCAGCCAGCCACACAGACAGCCAGACAGCCAGACAGACAGCCAGACAGACAGACAGACAGACAGACAGACAGACAGACAGACAGACAGACAGACAGACAGCCACACAGACAGCCAGACAGCCAGCCAGCCAGCCAGCCAGCCAGCCAGACAGACAGCCAGACAGCTGGCCAGCCAGCCAGCCAGCCAGACAGACAGCCCACCAGCCGGCCAGCCAGACAGCCAGACAGACAGCCAGACAGCCAGACAGCCGGCCGGCCGGCCAGACAGACAGACAGCCAGACAGCCAGACAGCCAGCTGGCCGGCCAGACAGACAGCCCGCCAGCCAGCCAGCCGGCCAGCCAGCCAGACAGACAGACAGACAGACAGACAGACAGACAGACAGCCAGACAGCCAGACAGACAGACAGACAGCCAGCCAGCCAGCCACACAGACAGCCAGACAGCCAGACAGCCAGACAGCCAGACAGACAGCCAGACAGACAGACAGCCAGCCAGACAGACAGACAGACAGACAGACAGACAGACAGACAGACAGCCAGCCACACAGACAGCCAGACAGCCAGACAGACAGACAGACAGACAGCCAGCCAGCCAGACAGACAGACAGACAGACAGACAGCCAGCCAGACAGACAGACAGACAGACAGACAGACAGACAGCCACACAGACAGCCAGACAGCCAGACAGACAGCCAGCCAGACAGACAGACAGACAGCCAGCCAGCCAGCCACACAGACAGCCAGACAGCCAGACAGACAGCCAGACAGACAGACAGACAGACAGACAGACAGACAGACAGACAGACAGACAGACAGACAGCCACACAGACAGCCAGACAGCCAGCCAGCCAGCCAGCCAGCCAGCCAGCCAGCCCGGCAGCCAGAGATGGGGGGCAGGAATACAGACAGACATGATTATAGGCAAGTTAATCATGCAGGCAGGCTTTGTGTTTGTGATGACATTAGAAGGATTTTTCCCTTACATGCATTCATGTTCTCACAAGGGATTAGAAAAGCCTTCACTGTAAACACCGTTACACTTTTCATAGAATGGCAGAGGGGATACAAACAATTTTATCATTTAACTGAGGGTTATTTGATTTTTTTGAATAACATATTAATTTTCCAAAAATAATCCTAGTGATAACTGAATAAATGATCAGTGTTTCAGCTGTGGTTACAGTCAACAAGAGAGGCGACGTAACCAAGACAGCTCGTTTGACAGCAAAGTCTTAGAACCTGGCAGAATGAGGACCTTAATGAAGCAACTGCTCTCTGCATTGTGCGCCCCCTGCAGGTCCACCATGAAGCAGCTGTACAAGACAGTGGAGTGTGCCATCCAAGCCAATGAGATAGGCTCCCCATACCCCCCCGGCAGCACCATACTGTGAGTTACCCAGAGGTCCATCAATAACGTGGCCAGTCAGTCAGGAAATTAGCCTTTTAATTATCCAGCCAGTTAGTCAGCAAGACAGTCAGCAAGCCAATCCATGTATCCTTTATTCCTTTCAAACACTGGATATGTAGGTGCTCGACAAATATTAACACGCTCTTTTGTTGGTTGAATTAGCGTGAGTGAGTGATCAGTTTGACTCGATTGGATCGGTGACCAATAACTTCACTGAAGTTACATGATTGGTTTGCTGAGCACTGACCACACTGAATAACAATCACTACGACTAAACACTCACTAGCCAAATTCACAAAAGGATTGCGCGGCTTTTGCAGCCACTAAATCTGCACGAATGAGACAAAAACAAACCATGTAATTCTTAAAGCACCTGCAAAGGGTGAAACGCACACGTAACGGCTCTGCCAAGCAAATAGCATCTTGGTGCTCTGGTGCTATTTGCATGTATTTAAATTACATAATATGCATACATTTGGTGCAAAATTGGCCCCTTTCTATGCAAATGAGCCTCATTCCAAAAAAAAAAAAAGTCCAAGTCACAAACACCAGCGCTAATAGCCACACGCAGTTAGAGTCAAGTCAAGTCAGTGTTATTTGTGTAGCCCATTATCACAAATTTACCTCAGGGGGCTTTACAGCAACACGACATCCTGTCCTTAGACCCTTCCACTGGATAAGGAACAACTCCCTAAAAACCCTTTAACCGGGAGAAACATGAGGAGGAGAGCTCAGGGAGAGCACCAGCGGAGGAGCTCTCTCCCAGGAGGGGAATGCTTATTATCAGAGGGGTAGTGGTAACTGACGCATCGACGTTCCAGCGATCGCAGCAGCAGCAGCAGCAGTGACCGTAGCCAGGCGAAGGCGTGGTCTTGCCAGGCATGCTCGTGAGCTGAGGTTTCACAGCAGAATATCACTGTTTGATTTAACTGAGACCGGAGTCATTTGCAGATACAGGTCGGCAGGTCAAACAGTTCTTGTTATACTTCTCTTGATAACATCAAGGAGGACACTGAATCTGCCTACTGTGTTCTTGGCACAAAAGAACAATTTATACTTTGCCACTTGGATAATTGCAATCAGGCACAAAACAAGGGCAAATTGCACTCAGTTGCAAAACTTTATGGGTGTGTTTTTGTGCTGTGCAATGTCTTTGTGAATCAGACGTTGAGACGGGGCAGATAGCGGTTGCAAGTGATGCACAATTCATGGTGCTATCAGCGGTCCCAATCCATTCTTTGCCTGTCAATACAGAGTGAGTGTTAGAAAAACGAGAGGCCTTCCCAGATAGAAACAGAATCCATGATATCCAGGAAACATTATAGACACTACCACTGACCATCCCTGTAACGTCCATCCGTCCATTATCTGAACCGCTTCTCCTGCTCTCAGGGCCGCGGGGATGCTGCAGCCTATCCCAGCAGTCATTGGGCAGCAGGCGTGGGGACACCCTGGACAGGCCGCCAGGCCATCACAGCCCTCCCCCCCTCCCCCGCCACACACACACACACACATTCATACCTAGGGACAATTTAGTACGGCAGAGTCACCTGACCTACATGTCTTTGGACTGTGGGAGGACACCGGAGCACCCGGAGGAAACCCACGCAGACACGGGGAGAACATGCAAACTCCACCCAGAGGATGACCTGGGATGACCCCCAAGGTTGGACTACCCCGGGGCTCGAACCCAGGACCTTCTTGCTGTGAGGCGACCGCGCTAACCACTGCACCACCGTGCCACCTACTTAAGGACAGGGGATCTAAATTAGGTTTCTACAGCAATGGGTGAACAATAGCATGCTTAAAATTGTCTGGAAAATAACGAGAGGCCAGAGAATTATGAAGAATTTGCAGGGGGCACTCTGGTGGCTCACCTGGTGGAGCACATACCAAATAAAGGTTGAGTCCTTGCTGCAGCAGCCTGGGTTCGA
The DNA here is from genome assembly GCF_029633865.1 of Lampris incognitus. Classification (NCBI taxonomy): domain Eukaryota; kingdom Metazoa; phylum Chordata; class Actinopteri; order Lampriformes; family Lampridae; genus Lampris; species Lampris incognitus. The sequence goes on from NC_079223.1 coordinate 2,506,494, forward strand.
ATCCAGTCTGGGTCCTTTGCTGCATGTCATCCCCTATTTCTCTCTCCTTCCTTTCCTGTCTCTCTCTACTGTCACTGTTAGAATGAAGCAAAAAATAGTCCTTAAAAGTTCATTTGCAGAATAATGGGGCTAATGGCTGAAAATACCTCCTTGAGCAACTTAGTGGGAATGCTGTCTAAGCTGCAGGAGGAGGAGTTCATATTGGAGACTGGATTCGCTAACACTGAAATTGTAATTGGTTGAAACTGAGTAAAAGAGGCAGAATTCACATGGAGAATTGAAAGAGTGCCTGGCTGGATTTGAAATTCTCCACCCTATTTACAAAATGAGTGAGAAATCTTTTGGACAACTCAACATCAGGTTAAAAAAAAAGAAGTGGAGGGTCCATTAATAACAGAATTGATTACCCCAAAGAGAACTTTAGGATTGTGGTTATTCCTAGATATCAGTTCAGAGAAGTACGCTGATCTCGGGTCCTTTAAGGTTTTAAGGGCGCTCATTCAGACTTGTTGACCTTCCATTGTCGTTCAACAAACAAACTGGCCACAATTTCAATCATTGACCAGCTAGGTTTTGACCTGGTCTTGTTTTAGATATTCTCAGAAGGTCTTGGACTTTCTACTTTAGGACGTTTTGTGATCATGTCCCTTGTGTATTTTCAAAGTGAGCATTACACCAAGTCATGCATCTTGTATGTGTTAACGTTTCTTGGGGAGCAGTGAGACTTGGTTGTCCACATGGTATATATAACATTTGTAAACCAAGTACAGACATGCTTAGAAAATGACTAACAGGTTAAGTATGGGTCAGACAACATAACAGAACCTAAAAGATATATCTTCACCTACATTTATGCCTGTTGTCTGTCCATCCTCCTCCTCCTCTTTACTTTCCTAACCAACCATCCATCCATCCATCCATCCGTCTGTCCATCTTTTACCAGGGATCATGCTAACCAGGTAAAACGCAACAAGCACCGACTCCTGGAGCAGATCCAGTCTCGGCGCTACCAGGATTGGGACCGTGAACCAGAACCCCACCGTTACGACCAGGACCCCTTCTACAGCCCCGAACCAGACCCGAGGAACCACAAGCCTGCAGGTCTGGAGCTTCACAGAAATGATCTTTGTTATGTTTGGTAAGGGGATGAGCAGAGCGTGACTTCAGCTCGGACAGTTTACTCTGGAGAGTGACGGTTTAAAGCTCCGCTGTGTGCTGCGGCACTTCCCTGATCCATGTGTGGGAAAGTCCACGTTTTGTTCATGAACTCCTTACTATACGAGCCCTTAGTATACGAGAGATGGTGAAGCTGAGTCCAGAGACTGAAGTAGTCCCCTCTGAAGTTGAAGGGTGGTCTCAACAGAGGGTCAGAGGTCATGTCCAGTTTATTTATCAATAGCTATTGCATCTTGCTGAATTATTCTTGAGCAAGGCACTACACCTTTTAACTGCCTACCAAATGTAAGCACCTCTGCGCAAAAACATCCTAAATGACTCTAGTAAAAATGTTGGAAGGACATGATGTGTATATATGTATATATATGTCATATATATATATATATGTCATATATGTATATATATATGACATATATATATGACACACACATATATATGACACACATATATATATATGTCATATGTATATATGTATATATATGTCATATATATATATGTCATATGTATATATGTATATATGTCATATGTATATATGTATATATATGTCATATATATGTCATATGTATATATGTCATATATATGTCATATGTATGTCATATGTATATATGTATATATATGACATATATACACTGCTCAAAAAAATAAAGGGAACACATAAGCAATGCAATGTAGCTCCAAGTCAATCACACTTTTGAGATATCAACCTGTCCAGTTAGGAAGCAACACTGATTTGTGAATCAATTTCACCTGTTGGTAAATTGTCTAATTTCCACCAGGTGGAAATTAGACAATTTGCAAGACAACCCCTATAAAAGGAATGGATTTGCAGGTGGTGGCCACAGACCATTTGCCTGTCCTCATCTTTTCTGGCCGATCTTTGGTTAGTTTTTCATTTTGCTAGTGCCCTCACCACTAGAGGTGGCATGTGGCGGTATCTGCAACCTACAGAAGTTGCTCAGGTAGTGCAGCTCATCCAGGATGGCACATCAATGCGTGCTGTGGCAAGAAGATTTGATGTGTCTCCCAGCACAGTGTCCAGAGCATGGAGGAGGTACCAGGAGACAGGCCAGTACACCAGGAGACGTGGAGGGGGCCGCAGGAGGACAACAACCCCGCAGCAGGACCGCTATCTGGTCCTTTGTGCAAGGAGGAACAGGAGGAGCACTGCCGGAGCCCTACAAAACGACCTTCAACAGGCCACTAATGTGCAGGTTCCTGCTCAAACAGTGAGAAACAGAATGCATGAGGATGGTATGAGGGCCCGATGTCCACAATTGGGGCCTGTGCTCACAGCCCAACACCGTGCAGCCCGATTGACCTTTGCCAGAGAACATCTTGGTTGGCAGATTCGCCATTGTGCCCTGTGCTCTTCACAGATGAGAGCAGGTTCACACTGAACACATGTGACAGACGTGAGAGAGTCTGGAGACGCTGTGGAGAACGTTCTGCTGCCTGCAACATCCTCCAGCATGACCGGTTTGGCGGTGGGTCAGTGATGGTCTGGGGAGGCATATCCTTGGAGGGCCGCACAGACCTCTACGTGCTAGCCAGAGGTACCATGACTGCCATTAGGTACCGGGATGAGATCCTCAGACCCATTGTCAGACCATATGCTGGTGCAGTGGGCCCTGGGTTCCTGCTCATGCATGACAATGCTCGTCCTCATGTGGCCAGAGTGTGTCAGCAGTTCCTGTATGTCGAGGGCATTGATGCTATGGACCGGCCTGCACGTTCCCCAGACCTGAATCCAGTCGAGCACCTCTGGGACATCATGTCTCGTACCATCCGCCAACGCGATGTCGCACCACAGACTGTCCAGGAGTTGACCGATGCCCCGATCCAGGTCTGGGAGGAGATCCCTCAGGAGACCATCCGTCGTCTCATCAGGAGCATGCCCAGACGTTGTAGGGAGTGCATACAGGCAGGTGGAGGCCACACACACTACTGAGCCTCATTTTGAATCGTCTTGAAGAATTTCCACAGAAGTTGGATCAGCCTATGTTCTCATTTTCCACTTTGATTTTGAGTATGATTCTGAATCCAGACCTTAATGGGCTAATGATTTTGATTTCCATTGATCATTCTTAGGTTATTTTGCTCTAAACACATTCCTCTGTCTAATAAATAAAGATTTTCAGCTGAAATATTTCATTCATCGAGGTCTATATTGTGTTTTTAGGTGTTCCCTTTATTTTTTTGAGCAGTATATATACATATGACATACATGTATGTATGTATGTATGTATGTATGTATGTATGTATGTATGTATGTATATATATGTCATATATATACATATATACACACATATATATACATATACATATAGCATATACATATAGCATATACATATGTATGTATGTATGTATGTATGTGTGTGTGTGTGTGTGTGTGTGTGTGTGTGTGTGTGTGTGTGTCATATGTATATAACTTGTGCCATCCAGAGTGAGCAATTGCCTATTTCACTCGGAAAGTAAACCTGTTACTACACAAGTAAGATTTGAAATTAGAATTCCTGATTTACTATTTCTAGCCAAAGACCAAAATTTAAGATTTTTTTCCCCAGTGACGGGCACACAACTGAAGGACACCAAGTACGTCATCGTCAGTCCTCTTGTTATAATATAAGTCAGTGATTTACAAAGCACCGCAGTACTCAGCACAGTGTACATATGCTTAATGTGTTTACAGCTGACATGGAAATGTCACAAATTAAATTCTGCTTCTTTAATTGTCAGATCATCGTCTTATCTGATCTTGTCTGATCTGGTCTGGTCTGGTGTGGTGTGGTGTGGTCTGGTCTGGTCTGGTCTGGTGTGGTGTGGTCTGGTCTGGTCTGGTCTGGTCTGGTCTGGTCTGGTCTGGTCTTGTCTTGTCTTGTCATCAGATCACTGCCTGAACTGCAGTACAGTGCTGTACATTTTATCTTCGGCTGTTGTCAAAACTCTTGATAAGAATGTACTAGAATGTACAGGACCCATTCCAGATCCATTGCCAGTTGTCCATATGACCATGCAGGTCTCCATATTATCCGGGAGAGCGAGGTGTCTACAGGATCTGCGGCCTGCGAGCGCCATCCGTCCTCTAGAGCTCTGGAGCTGCAGCAGGCGCCGCCGGGAGGTTCGGCTTTGGCTGAAGCCATGGGGGAGTTCCTCCTGCCCGAGGACACGTCAGGCATGACCAGCCTCTGCGAGGAGGACGGGGACTCCCTGCACAACATCTCTCTCTTTGACAACTGCTCGTCTGCCTCCTCTGATTCGTCCATCGACATCGCCTTTGTGAGATGCCCCAAAATGTTGTCAGCGTCCCACCATGTGGTGGCTGCCGAGGTGTCCTCCACCCGCGAGTCCTACAACAGCGGGCTGCTGCACCAAGGGGGCGGCTACAGCAAGCTGCCCAACCGAGGGTGCGTGTCTCCAGATGAGGTGGTGATGCGCCACCGCCAGCATCGCCCCCTTCAGGCCAGCCAGCGTAAGAGCAAGGTGAACCGAACTTTTCAATATGACCGCGGTGTCTTATGATGTTATGAAGTTTTGGTTTCGACAAAATGAAGTTTAAACAACTTTAACAAAGAAAAGAAGTATGGCATCTCATTAATCACTAGCAAGAAGGCATATGCCCTGTGACGGTCTGGGGACTTGTCCGTGGTGTCGCCCTCACTTTTCAGCCCAATGCATGCTGGGATAAGGCATAGATGCTAAAGTTTGTTGCAGTGCATACACAACTGGACGAGAGTCCCAAAATACAAGTTTATATGTAGTCACTGCCTTAGTGTGCTACGTCATCCACTTAGTGTAAGTCCATAGTGTCTACTTCTATGTAGTGCTTATAAAGGTTGACATGGTGATAGTACAACAGTGCTCTTACTTTCTTTTCTGTTTACGTACTCATTAAGGCCTTACTCTGCATGGCCTTATTACACAACCAGTAAGCCATGAACTATGAGTTGTCCCTCTATGACCTCAGAAGTATTGCTTATTAGTAGCACCATCTCACTATGCTTTGCTTAGTATGGCCTTTATAAGGTGGTAGTACCACAAGAAGAGGTATTCTCCCTTACTAACACTTCATGAATATGCTCTGTTACATAACATAACAACACACAAAACTACAAGTGTTCATAGTGTTACATTACTCTACATTAAGTTTCTGTTACTTAGAATATGTTCCCCATACTAAAGTCACATCTTGATCATTACTAATTCACTAGTAATTAAGTTTTTGTTACTTAGCATATGTTCCCCATACTAAAGTGACATCTTGATCATTACTAATTCACTAGTAATTAAGTTTTGTTACTTAGCATATGTTCCCCATACTAAAGTCACATCTTGATCATTACTAATTCACTAGTAATTAAGTTTTGTTACTTAGCATATGTTCCCCATACTAAAGTCACATCTTGATCATTACTAATTCACTAGTAATTAAGTTTTGTTACTTAGAATATGTTCCCCATACTAAAGTCACATCTTGATCATTACTAATTCACTAGTAATTAAGTTTCTGTTACTTAGAATATGTTCCCCATACTAAAGTGACATCTTGATCATTACTAATTCACTAGTAATTAAGTTTTTTTATGTTCCCCAAACTAAAGTGACATCTTGATAATTACTAATTCACTGTTAATTAAGTTTCTGTTACTTACAATATGTTCCCCATACTAAAGTCACATCTTGATCATTACTAATTCACTAGTAATTAAGTTTTGTTATGTTCCCCATACTAAAGTGACATCTTGATCATTACTAATTCACTAGTAATTAAGTTTTTGTTACTTAGAATATGTTCCCCATACTAAAGTCACATCTTGATCATTACTAATTCACTAGTAATTAAGTTTTGTTACTTAGAATATGTTCCCCATACTAAAGTCACATCTTGATCATTACTAATTCACTAGTAATTAAGTTTTGTTACTTAGAATATGTTCCCCATACTAAAGTCACATCTTGATCATTACTAATTCACTAGTAATTAAGTTTTGTTACTTAGAATATGGTCCCCATACTAAAGTGACATCTTGATCATTCAGGGGCAGTCCAGGTAATTAAGTTGTCCAGGTGTCTCCTCACCTGCCGCCCAATGACTGCTGGGATAGGCTCCAGCATCCCCGCGAGCCCCAGAGCAGGATAAGCGGCTTGGATGATGGATGGATGGATATGGGGACTAACCATTATGACTGTATTTTTTGTTACGTATCCCACGTCATGCATTTGCCTGTGTAGGTGTATGTTACTCTTAATAGTGTGCCCTTAAAGTGACAGTAACATACTGCGCCATTGACTTTAAGACCAAGATGCTGTTGGTCAATCACGCAATCGCTTTCCACTGCCTCAAGATAGCAGTGCACCAGAATGCAGCTGACCACCCCTCATTTAAGACCAACATGCCCATGTGGGCCCTCAGATGGGCCCTCAGATGGGCGCTCAGAGGGGCCCTCAGATGGGCCCAAGTACATTAGCTATTAAATAACATAGGCACTGGATGGGAGATGACAACTGTGAGGGTCTGGAACTACCTGAAACACTTGTGTTGCACTTGGCAGCGGGTGTCAACAGTGACTAACCTCAGTGCTGTCTCTCTGCTGCACTTCAGTCCCTGAACGGCCTTCAGCTGGACAGCACAGTGAGTGGACTGGACAGCAGTCCTCTATCAGATCAGCTCCACAAGGTGGGACTCGGCAGCCACGCCAAGCTGGAGCGCCAGGGCAGTAAGTGTTACCCCGCCCCGTCCCGCAGGGGCCAGAGCACTCCGGGAAACAGCCACCACAGAATGGACATTGACAAACAGAACGACGAGCACCGTAGCCCCCTCAACAAGGTAGGTCAAGTGAAGAGACACCAACACACAACTTCAGCCATGGCAAGAGCGACAGGTGAAGTTGTGTCGAAACATTTTCTTTTTCCCACAACTGAATTCCTTGTTTTGGAATGTTTCATCATTATCATGACACATTCCTTGTTTTGGAATGTTTCATCGTTATCATGACACATTCCTTGTTTTGGAATGTTTCATCATTATCATGACACATTCCTTGTTTTGGAATGTTTCATCATTACCACAGCACATTCCTTGTTTTGGAATGTTTCATCATTACCACAGCACATTCCTTGTTTTGGAATGTTTCATCATTATCATGACACATTCCTTGTTTTGGAATGTTTCATCGTTATCATGACACATTCCTTGTTTTGGAATGTTTCATCGTTATCATGACACATTCCTTGTTTTGGAATGTTTCATCGTTATCATGACACATTCCTTGTTTTGGAATGTTTCATCGTTATCATGACACATTCCTTGTTTTGGAATGTTTCATCGTTATCATGACACATTCCTTGTTTTGGAATGTTTCATCGTTATCATGACACATTCCTTGTTTTGTAATGTTTCATCGTTATCATGACACATTCCTTGTTTTGTAATGTTTCGTCGTTATCATGACACATTCCTTGTTTTGGAATGTTTCATCATTACCACAGCACATGCCTTGTTTTGGAATGTTTCATCGTTATCATCACACATTCTTTGTTTTGCAATGTTTCATCATTACCACAGCACCATCATGACACATTCTCACTCGTCATGTCACGCATAGCAGCAATTCTTAATCAGGTGCTGTCAAAGTGTGAAATTGGAGGGTTTCATTTTGACTAAACCACACCAGCTGACTTTGCGTCCAACACCTGTTGCGAGTCTGTGTGTTGTGGGAGAGATCCCTCCTGTGTCGTCTTCCTGAGGTTTCTCCCTTTCATTTTCCTGGTAAAGGTTTTCTCATGGGAGTTTTTCTTCCTTCCAGTAAAGGGTCTAGGGGTAAGTAAAGGGTCTAGGGGTAAGTAAAGGGTCTAGGGGTAAGTAAAGGGTCTAGGGGTAAGTAAAGGGTCTAGGGGAAAGTAAAGGGACTAGGGGTAAGTAAAGGGACTAGGGGTAAGTAAAAGGTCTAGGGGTAAGTAAAGGGTCTAGGGGTAAGTAAAGGGTCTAGGGGAAAGTAAAGGGTCTAGGGGTAAGTAAAGGGACTAGGGGTAAGTAAAGGGTCTAGGGGTAAGTAAAGGGTCTAGGGGTAAGTAAAGGGTCTAAGAGTGAGGGGTGGCGTACGTTGCACTGATCCTAAAGCCCGTCGGGATTTTGTTTTGACCCGACTTGCCTTGAGAAAACAAATCCAAGTTTGCTAGTCAGTAAACTCAGCTGGTGTACTGTTGGCCTGAGATGAAAGCTGAGTGCTGCGGTTCGACCCTCGGCGGCACAGGAGTGAAGACCGCTGATCACTCAGATGAGGCGACACAACCAAGAAAAGAAAGACCCGCCCGCCACCACGCTGACTTCCCGAGACATAGTCTTGCAAAGATTTGCTTGAAATTAAATGAACTCTCTTCAAACCCCCTTCAGGACACCGGGAGCTCATTGTGGGGGGAGGATCCTAAGTGGAAGGGCAAGGCGGAGAAGAATCACCACACCCCCCTCAGCGAGAGGAGTCGCAAGCAGGAGAAAGGAGGCTTCAGGAGTTCGTTCAAGAAACTCTTCAAGAAGAAGTAAGAGCTGGCATGGCTTTGATTTGATCAACCTTTTTAAATCTGCCGAAAGGGGTGATTCAATGCTTGCCCCCGGTAGGGCCGGCGAGCTGGTGTGTGACCGCTGGAGCAGGTAGGGGTGAAGTAAAGGCTCTTGCTAAGAGGTAGCACCTGTAATGGTGTGAAACAGCGGCCCCTAGGGCATTTTATGATGTTGCGCAAACATCTTTTGCTGCTGGGTGGCGCCACCGTGTGGCCCTCCCTTCCACAACTACATCAGTGCACCTTCCCTCACTTGAGACAAGTAAATTCCAGAGCCAGAACCTACTGGTCTGTCCAGGATCAGTAGAGAAACCACGTCACTTACATAGCCGGTCAATATGTGGTAACCACGCCGCACCTGGGACCTGTTTTGTGGTTGTGATGTGTGTGGTTGTGATGTGTGTGTGGTTGTGATATGTGTGTGGTTGTGATGTGTGTGGTTGTGATATGTGTGTGGTTGTGATGTGTGTCTGGTTGTGATGTGTGTGTGGTTGTGATGTGTGTAGTTGTGATATGTGTGTGGTTGTGATGTGTGTGTGGTTGTGATGTGTTTGGTTGTGATGTGTGTGGTTGTGATATGTGTAGTTGTGATATGTGTGTGGTTGTGATGTGTGTTTGGTTGTGATGTGTTTGGTTGTGATGTGTTTGGTTGTGATGTGTATGGTTGTGATATGTTTGGTTGTGATGTGTGTTTGGTTGTGATATGTGTAGTTGTGATATGTGTGTGGTTGTGATGTGTGTGTGGTTGTGATATGTTTGGTTGTGATATGTTTGGTTGTGATGTGTGTGGTTGTGATATGTGTAGTTGTGATATGTGTGTGGTTGTGATGTGTGTGTGGTTGTGATATGTTTGGTTGTGATATGTGTTTGGTGGTGATGTGTTTGGTTGTGATGTGTATGGTTGTGATATGTTTGGTTGTGATGTGTGTGGTTGTGATATGTGTAGTTGTGATATGTGTGTGGTTGTGATGTGTGTGTGGTTGTGATATGTTTGGTTGTGATATGTGTGGTTGTGATATGTGTGGTTGTGATATGTGTGTGGTTGTGATGTGTGTGTGGTTGTGATATGTTTGGTTGTGATGTGTGTTTGGTGGTGATGTGTGTAGTTGTGATATGTGTGTGGTTGTGATGTGTGTGTGGTTGTGATGTGTGTGGTTGTGATGTGTGTAGTTGTGATATGTGTGTGGTTGTGATATGTGTGTGGTTGTGATATGTTTGGTTGTGATATGTGTGGTTGTGATATGTGTAGTTGTGATATGTGTGTGGTTGTGATGTGTGTGTGGTTGTGATATGTTTGGTTGTGATGTGTGTTTGGTTGTGATATGTGTGTGGTTGTGATATGTCTGTGGTTGTGATATGTTTGGTTGTGATATGTTTGGTTGTGATGTGTTTGGTTGTGATATGTTTGGTTGTGATGTGTTTGGTTGTGGTATGTGTGTGGTTGTGATATGTTTGGTTGTGATGTGTGTTTGGTTGTGATATGTGTGTGGTTGTGATATGTGTGTGGTTGTGATATGTTTGGTTGTGATATGTTTGGTTGTGATGTGTTTGGTTGTGATATGTTTGGTTGTGATGTGTTTGGTTGTGATGTGTTTGGTTGTGATATGTTTGGTTGTGATGCGTGTGGTCGTGATGTGTGTTTGGTTGTGGTATGTGTGTGGTTGTGATATGTTTGGTTGTGATGTGTGTTTGGTTGTGATGTGTGTTTGGTTGTGATGTGTGTGTGGTTGTGATATGTTTGGTTGTGATGTGTGTGTGTAGTTGTGGTATGTGTGTGGTTGTGATATCTGTGTGGTTAGTTATCATGAGTTCATATGCTTTCCAGCTGAGGACGCGTCCCTCTGTCTGCTGTAGGGACACGTGTTGTCCTTCAGCCTCACAACCCCTCCTTCACCTGTTCCCACTGGACTCAAACACACAAACAGCCCAAACACGAGACCCCCCCCCCAACAACACAAAAACAAAGAGACATGTAAACAAAGTGCCATAAACAAGTGGGTTTCATCTGACACATTACAGTCCACCTTTAAGTGGACTCCGACAGGGATGGTCCCTATGCTCTGGGTCGGAGGTGTTCAAGCAAACCACTAGATCTTCAATGAAAACCACTAGATCTTCAAATCAAACCACGAGATCTTCAAATCACACCACTAGATCTTCAAAGCAGACCACTAGATCTTCAAAGCAAACCACTAGATCTTCAAATCAAACCACTAGATCTTCAAATCAAACCACTAGATCTTCAAATCAAACCACGAGATCTTCAAAGCAAACCACTAGATCTTCAAATCAAACCAATAGATCTTCAAAGCAGACCACTAGATCTTCAAATCAGACCATTAGGTCTTCAAATCAAACCACTAGATCTTCAAATCACACCACTAGATCTTCAAAGCAGACCACTAGATCTTCAAAGCAGACCACTAGATCTTCAAATCAGACCATTAGGTCTTCAAATCAAAACACTAGATCTTCAAATCACACCACTAGATCTTCAAAGCAGACCACGAGATCTTCAAAGCAAACCACTAGATCTTCAAAGCAAACCACTAGATCTTCAAAGCAAACCACTAGATCTTCAAATCAAACCACTAGATCTTCAAATCACACCACTAGATCTTCAAAGCAGACCACTAGATCTTCAAAGCAGACCACTAGATCTTCAAATCAGACCATTAGGTCTTCAAATCAAACCACTAGATCTTCAATGAAAACCACTAGATCTTCAAATCAAACCACGAGATCTTCAAATCAAACCACTAGATCTTCAAAGCAGACCACTAGATCTTCAAATCAAACCACTAGATCTTCAAATCAAACCACGAGATCTTCAAAGCAAACCACTAGATCTTCAAATCAAACCACTAGATCTTCAAAGCAGACCACTAGATCTTCAAATCAGACCATTAGGTCTTCAAGTCAAACCACTAGATCTTCAATGAAAACCACTAGATCTTCAAATCAAACCACGAGATCTTCAAATCAAACCACTAGATCTTCAAAGCAGACCACGAGATCTTCAAAGCAAACCACTAGATCTTCAAATCAAACCACTAGATCTTCAAATCACACCACTAGATCTTCAAATCAAACCACTAGATCTTCAAATCAAACCACGAGATCTTCAAAGCAAACCACTAGATCTTCAAATCAAACCACGAGATCTTCAAATCAAACCACTAGATCTTCAAAGCAGACCATTAGGTCTTCAAATCAAACCACTAGATCTTCAAATCACACCACTAGATCTTCAAAGCAGACCACTAGATCTTCAAAGCAGACCACTAGATCTTCAAATCAGACCATTAGGTCTTCAAATCAAACCACTAGATCTTCAAATCACACCACTAGATCTTCAAATCAAACCACTAGATCTTCAAAGCAGACCACTAGATCTTCAAATCAAACCACTAGATCTTCAAATCACACCACTAGATCTTCAAATCAAACCACTAGATCTTCAAAGTAGACCACTAGATCTTCAGATCTTTTCTTGTGGTTTGTTTAGCTCACTGACACTTCAGGTGGGATCTTAGTTTAAACACTCCAGATCCATCCAAGAGGAAAATCCCAGTACTGTGACAGCAGCATCCCCATCTGTCCAAAACACCTCTCTCAGACTTGCTGCTCCCGGCCCTTGTCTTCAGCATTATACTGCGTATATACTGCACCTATATACGCAGGACAGAATGGACAGAATGTTACAGTATTCTAGTTCAACATAACAAAAAGGACAGAATGTTACAGTACTCTAGTTCAACGTAACAAAAAGGACAGAATGTTACAGTGTTCTAGTTCAATGTAACAAAAAGGACAGAATGTTACAGTATTCTAGTTCAACATAACAGAAAGGACAGAATGTTACAGTATTCTAGTTCAACATAACAGAAAGGACAGAATGTTACAGTATTCTAGCTCAACATAACAAAAAGGACAGAATGTTACAGTATTCTAGTTCAACATAACAGCAAGGACAGAATGTTACAGTATTCTAGTTCAACATAACAAAAAGGACAGAATGTTACAGTATTCTAGTTCAACGTAACAAAAAGGACAGAATGTTACAGTATTCTAGTTCAACGTAACAGAAAGGACAGAATGTTACAGTATTCTAGTTCAACGTAACAGAAAGGACAGAATGTTAACAGTATTCTAGTTCAACATAACAAAAAGGACAGAATGTTACAGTATTCTAGTTCAGCGTAACAAAAAGGACAGAATGTTACAGTATTCTAGTTCAACATAACAGAAAGGACAGAATGTTACAGTATTCTAGTTCAACATCACAAAAAGGACAGAATGTTACAGTATTCTAGTTCAACATAACAAAACGGACAGAATGTTACAGTATTCTAGTTTAACATAACAAAAAGGACAGAATGTTACAGTATTCTAGTTCAACATAACAAAATGGACAGAATGTTACAGTATTCTAGTTCAACGTAACAAAAAGGACAGAATGTTACAGTGTTCTAGTTCAACGTAACAAAAAGGACAGAATGTTACAGTATTCTAGTTCAGCATAACAAAAAGGACAGAATGTTACAGTATTCTAGTTCAACATAACAGAAAGGACAGAATGTTACAGTGTTCTAGTTCAACATAATAGAAAGGACAGAATGTTACAGTGTTCTAGTTGAACATCACAAAAGGACAGAATGTTACAGTATTCAAGTTCAGCATAACAGAAAGGACAGAATGTTACAGTATTGTAGTTCAACATAACAGAAAGGACAGAATGTTACAGTGTTCTAGTTCAGCATAACAGAAAGGACAGAATGTTACAGTATTCTAGTTCAGCATAACAAAAAGGACAGAATGTTACAGTATTTTAGTTCAACATCACAAAAAGGACAGAATGTTACAGTATTATAGTGTTACAGTATTCTAGTTCAACAAAACAGAAAGGACAGAATATTACAGTATTCTAGTTCAACATAACAAAAAAGGACAGAATGTTAACAGTATTCTAGTTCAACATAACAAAAAGGACAGAATGTTACAGTATTCTAGTTCAACGTAACAAAAAGGACAGAATGTTACAGTATTCTAGTTCAACATAACAAAAAGGACAGAATGTTACAGTATTCTAGTTCAACGTAACAAAAAGGACAGAATGTTACAGTATTCTAGTTCAACATCACAAAAAGGACAGAATGTTACAGTGTTCTAGTTCAACATAACAGAAAGGACAGAATGTTACAGTATTCTAGTTCAGCATAACAAAAAGGACAGAATGTTACAGTATTCAAGTTCAACATAACAGAAAGGACAGAATGTTACAGTATTCAAGTTCAGCATAACAGCAAGGACAGAATGTTACAGTGTTCTAGTTCAACATAACAAAAAGGACAGAATGTTACAGTATTCTAGTTCAACATAACAAAAAGGACAGAATGTTACAGTATTCTAGTTCAACATAACAAAAAGGACAGAATGTTACAGTATTCTAGTTCAACATAACAAAAAGGACAGAATGTTACAGTGTTCTAGTTCAACATAACAAAAAGGACAGAATGTTACAGTATTCTAGTTCAACATAACAAAAAGGACAGAATGTTACAGTATTCTAGTTCAACATAACAAAAAGGACAGAATGTTACAGTATTCAAGTTCAACATAACAGAAAGGACAGAATGTTACAGTATTCTAGTTCAACGTAACAAAAAGGACAGAATGTTACAGTATTCTAGTTCAGCATAACAAAAAGGACAGAATGTTACAGTATTCTAGTTCAGCGTAACAAGAAGGAAAGAATGTTACAGTATTCCAGTTCAGCGTAACAAAAAGGACAGAATGTTACAGTATTCCAGTTCAACATAACAAAAAGGACAGAATGTTACAGTATTCAAGTTCAACATAACAGAAAGGACAGAATGTTACAGTATTCTAGTTCAACGTAACAGAAAGGACAGAATGTTACAGTATTCAAGTTCAACATAACAGAAAGGACAGAATGTTACAGTATTCTAGTTCAACATAACAGAAAGGACAGAATGTTACAGTATTCTAGTTCAGCATAACAGAAAGGACAGAATGTTACAGTATTCTAGTTCAACGTAACAAAAAGGACAGACTGTTACAGTATTCTAGTTCAACATAACAGAAAGGACAGAATGTTACAGTATTCTAGTTCAACATAACAGAAAGGACAGAATGTTACAGTATTCTAGTTCAACATAACAGAAAGGACAGAATGTTACAGTATTCAAGTTCAACATAACAGAAAGGACAGAATGTTACAGTATTCTAGTTCAGCATAACAAAAAGGACAGAATGTTACAGTATTCTAGTTCAACATAACAAAAAGGACAGAATGTTACAGTATTCAAGTTCAACATAACAGAAAGGACAGAATGTTACAGTATTCTAGTTCAACATAACAGAAAGGACAGAATGTTACAGTATTCTAGTTCAGCATAACAGAAAGGACAGAATGTTACAGTATTCTAGTTCAACATAACAGAAAGGACAGAATGTTACAGTATTCTAGTTCAACATAACAGAAAGGACAGAATGTTACAGTATTCTAGTTCAACATAACAGAAAGGACAGAATGTTACAGTATTCTAGTTCAGCATAACAAAAAGGACAGAATGTTTCAGTGTTCTAGTTCAACATAACAGAAAGGACAGAATGTTACAGTGTTCTAGTTCAACATAACAAAAAGGACAGAATGTTACAGTATTCTAGTTCAACATAACAAAAAGGACAGAATGTTACAGTATTCAAGTTCAACATAACAGAAAGGACAGAATGTTACAGTATTCTAGTTCAACATAACAGAAAGGACAGAATGTTACAGTATTCTAGTTCAGCATAACAGAAAGGACAGAATGTTACAGTATTCTAGTTCAACATAACAGAAAGGACAGAATGTTACAGTATTCTAGTTCAACATAACAGAAAGGACAGAATGTTACAGTATTCTAGTTCAGCATAACAAAAAGGACAGAATGTTTCAGTGTTCTAGTTCAACATAACAGAAAGGACAGAATGTTACAGTGTTCTAGTTCAACATAACAAAAAGGACAGAATGTTACAGTATTCTAGTTCAACATAACAAAAAGGACAATGTTACAGTATTCAAGTTCAACATAACAGAAAGGACAGAATGTTACAGTATTCTAGTTCAACATAACAGAAAGGACAGAATGTTACAGTATTCTAGTTCAGCATAACAGAAAGGACAGAATGTTACAGTATTCTAGTTCAACATAACAGAAAGGACAGAATGTTACAGTATTCTAGTTCAACATAACAGAAAGGACAGAATGTTACAGTATTCTAGTTCAACATAACAGAAAGGACAGAATGTTACAGTGTTCTAGTTCAACATAACAGAAAGGACAGAATGTTACAGTGTTCTAGTTCAACATAACAGAAAGGACAGAATGTTACAGTGTTCTAGTTCAGCATAACAGAAAGGACAGAATGTTACAGTATTCTAGTTCAGCATAACAGAAAGGACAGAATGTTACAGTATTCTAGTTCAACATAACAGAAAGGACAGAATGTTACAGTATTCTAGTTCAACATAACAGAAAGGACAGAATGTTACAGTGTTCTAGTTCAACATAACAGAAAGGACAGAATGTTACAGTGTTCTAGTTCAGCATAACAAAAAGGACAGAATGTTACAGTATTCTAGTTCAGCATAACAGAAAGGACAGAATGTTAAAGTATTCTAGTTCAACATAACAGAAAGGACAGAATGTTACAGTATTCTAGTTCAACATAACAGAAAGGACAGAATGTTACAGTATTCTAGTTCAGCATAACAGAAAGGGCAGAATGTTACAGTATTCTAGTTCAACATAACAGAAAGGACAGAATGTTACAGTATTCTAGTTCAACATAACAGAAAGGACAGAATGTTACAGTATTCTAGTTCAACATAACAGAAAGGACAGAATGTTACAGTATTCTAGTTCAACATAACAGAAAGGACAGAATGTTACAGTGTTCTAGTTCAGCATAACAAAAAGGACAGAATGTTACAGTATTCTAGTTCAGCATAACAGAAAGGACAGAATGTTACAGTATTCTAGTTCAACATAACAGAAAGGACAGAATGTTACAGTATTCTAGTTCAACATAACAGAAAGGACAGAATGTTACAGTATTCTAGTTCAGCATAACAGAAAGGACAGAATGTTACAGTATTCTAGTTCAACATAACAGAAAGGACAGAATGTTACAGTATTCTAGTTCAACATAACAGAAAGGACAGAATGTTACAGTGTTCTAGTTCAGCATAACAAAAAGGACAGAATGTTACAGTATTCTAGTTCAACATAACAGAAAGGACAGAATGTTACAGTGTTCTAGTTCAACATAACAGAAAGGACAGAATGTTACAGTATTCTAGTTCAACATAACAAAAAGGACAGAATGTTACAGTATTCTAGTTCAACATAACAAAAAGGACAGAATGTTACAGTGTTCTAGTTCAGCATAACAGAAAGGACAGAATGTTACAGTATTCTAGTTCAACATAACAAAAAGGACAGAATGTTACAGTATTCTAGTTCAACATAACAAAAAGGACAGAATGTTACAGTATTCTAGTTCAACATAACAAAAAGGACAGAATGTTACAGTGTTCTAGTTCAGCATAACAGAAAGGACAGAATGTTACAGTATTCTAGTTCAACATAACAAAAAGGACAGAATGTTACAGTATTCTAGTTCAACATAACAAAAAGGACAGAATGTTACAGTGTTCTAGTTCAGCATAACAGAAAGGACAGAATGTTACAGTATTCTAGTTCAGCATAACAAAAAGGACAGAATGTTACAGTATTCTAGTTCAGCGTAACATTTCTACGTGTGAATGTGGAGTTTTTGTTAGTTCTTTGTTTTTAATTAAAAGAATTTATTTGTATTGAAAGATGACCATTATCCTTTATGTCATTATTTTACACTCAGTGTGTCCAGTTGTACTTCTACTGATACTGTTCCTGAAGACAAATGTCCACATCACTCCCAAGCAAACTGTCTCACTGAAAATATCCCTGCCTGCTTCTTCCTTTTTGTCTCTTCATCTTACTGTCATCCTGCATGTCGACCCGTCTGCGTGTCGACCCGTCTGTGTCCATCCGTGTGTGCGTCCATCCGTGTGTGTGTCCATCTGTGTGTGTGTCCGTCTGTGTGTGTGTCCATCCGTGTGTGTGTCCGTCTGTGTGTGTGTCCGTCTATGCGTATGTAATAAGGAGCGGTGAGGAGAAGGAGAAGGCTTCTGAGAAGAACACAGAGAACCACAGCAGTGACCAGGAGACCCCAAGGCTGCCCCACCTGGAGATAGACCGAGGCACCGCTGTATGATCACCAGCCTGCAATCTTCACACACACACACACACACACACACACACACACGGATGCACACACATACCTGTGTGCACACTGATAGTTGTACAAAACAGAAAGCACACAGAAAAACAAACTAATGCACATTACTACAACTATACAAAAAGACTGACAGATACACATTCATACATGTTCACACATAAAGACAAATACCCACACACAAATTTAGACAAAGGGACAAAAATATGTAAAGGCCAATACATACAGAAAAACACATTCATTCGGGGAGAAGTACACACACACACACACACACACACACACACACAGACACACACACACACGAATGGTAGACATGCAGATCAATGAATAGGAAAACACACACATGACACAGGTGGTGCATGAAAACAGCTGGACACCCAAATGTTGCTCAATGTCCACTTCCTGCATGGACACACACACACACACACACACACACACACACATGAAAATAGAAAATACACAAATAACGCATCATACACAACCTGGAAAATACGACATGACACATGCTGTTGTCAGTGAAGCTGCTGTACAACTGCTGTGTAGTTTCAGTCCCAGTTAGAAACGCTCCAGGTTTCCACGGCTACAGCTCCTGTTTGTCTTGTTGATGAAGACAAACCACAACAAGCGTCCTGCTGAAGGTTTGTAACAAACCATCACCACCACAACCCCCCCCCCCCACCGGTGTGCTCAAAGGGGAGAGGTGACACTGGTCTCACACGCCGCTCAGCCCAAACATTAAAACCACTGACAGGTCAGTGGGTAACACTGGTTATGTGGGTGTAATGGCTCCCGCCGGGGTGGGAGGGGCTACACAGCAGGTGGACAGGCCGGTCCTTCAGCCGACATGTTGGAAGCAGGACAAATGTGCAAGCTTCAGGACCTGAGCGACTTTGACAAGAGCCAAGCTGTAATGCTAGACGACTTGGTCAGGGCACCTCCAACACGGCAGGTCTTGCGGGGTGTTCCTGGTATGCAGTGCTCAGTACCTACCAAGAGTGGTCCAACCAGTGAACCGGCGACAGGGTCACTGGCGCCCGAGACTCATTGATGCGTATGGGGGAGAGAGGGCATCAGGATGCACTGTGGGAAGACAGCAAGCTGGTGGAGGCAGTGTTCTGCTGGGGAACCTTGGGTCCTGGCATTCGTATGGGTGTTACTTCGACACGTGCCACCTACCTAAACACGTTGCAGACCAGCTACACCCCTTCATGGTGGTGGTGTTCCCTGATGGCCGTGGTCTCTTTCAGCAGGATAGTGTCCCGTCACACTGCACACGTTGTTCTGGAATGGTGTGAGGAACATGATGAAGAGTTCCAGGTGTCGCCCTGGCCTCCAAGTTCCCCAGATCTCAATCTGACTGATCATCTGTGGGATGTGCTGCAAAAATAAGTCTGATCCATGGAGGCCCCACCGTGCACCTTACAGGACTTAGAAGGATCTGCTGCTAACGTCTTGGTGCCAGATACCAGAAGACACCTTCGGAGGTCTTGTGGAGTCCATGCCTCGATGGCTCAGAGCTGTTTTGGTGGCACGAGGGGGACCTACACAATATTAGGCAGGTGGTGGTTTACATGTTTTGGCTGATGGGGGTACGTATTAAGCTCTACTGAGCAACACATATCTTTTCAACCAGTTGGTCAGAATAAATGCATTTCAGATGAATGTCCACACTGTTACTTGGCTCATCCTGGATCTCTGCATCCTGGATCTCTGAATCCTGGATCTCTGCATCCTGGATCTCTGCATCCTGGATCTCTGCATCCTGGATCTCTGAATCCTGGATCTCTGCATCCTGGATCTCTGCATCCTGGATCCCTTGTGTTGTTTTAAACTTAATGGATGCAGAATGTGGTGCAAACATGGCTGCAACTGAAACGGTCACATGGTATGAACTGATGAGTTTGTGTACACGTCTTTTTCCACTTCGTCTGTACTTTCAGAGCTTCTCCGGGTCACGACATTATTTGCATATTACTCAGGAAAACAATGAACGCCTGTATGAGGTGCAGTTGTGTGTTCCATGTTAAAATAATAAAACGTCAGCGGGCAGAACAGTTTGGTGCCGGTCCTTCCTGTAGCCTCGGTGGAACGGGACTCTGCTGGTGGACGCTGCAGGGAGACGTCTGCCTGCTCGATAAAGGTTTCACATGAAGGTTTCAGAGCAACTGAGAAGGTCTCAGAATACCTAATCCCCTGGAAACGACCGGCCCTGTGATGGCCCGGCAGCCTGTCCAGGGCGCCTCCCCGCCTGCGGCCCAGTGACTGCTGGGATTGGCTCCGGCATCCCGCCACCCTGGGAGCAGGATGAGCGGTCCGGATGATGGATGGATGGATGTTGTGAAAAGTCACTGATTACTACAAACGTTTTTAACTACCGAAAACAAAATAGCAAGACAGTCACGATCATACTGTAGCCTCACGTGGCCTTTGCCGTTTTAAATACGACTTCTCCGGAGCTGCGTGTTCGTAATGACCACAAAGACACATCAACTCTTCACTTTCTTCTTTTAATGTGTTAACCTGCCATCTCATAAATCTGTTACACTTCTGAAACAAAATATAGGCAATTATACAGTATGTAAAACCAACAGATCTTTATTTTACACTATGTACATTTAGTATGTGTGCATGGCGGTGTGAACAGGAGTGACTGTGAGACTGAACGGAGGAGAAACGGAGGCGTTCGGGTTTCATGACAAACATGTAGTGACACCTTGTGTGTTTGTTTTCATCTGCTTGCAGCAGCAGACGGGTGGGGTTGTGTTTGTGAGCAACTGAACGAGTGACAAATTGCAGTTAAATGGCAGATCAGTGTACCTCCACCAGCGGCGTCTGCCAGGAGAGTGATTTTACTTCTCCACCACCTGGTGCTCTGAGAGGCTTTCAGATCTGCTCTGCTGGTCCCACGTGAGCCGGGCTGCACGGCAGGAATACACTGTTGTGTTGGCAAACTGAGCAACGAGAGGCCATGTTGGACTGCACCGACTCACCCACGCCATCATGGATGAGGAGTACACACGAGTGCAGAATTTAAAGGTCAATATGAGGTCATTTAAACGGGACTCCCATCAGAACTGATGGTCAGGTTGTGATGTGCTTTCATTTTCTTCAGCTCGTCTTCATCTTCATGCAACACGTTCGCCAAACTAAGTGAATCCATGTCTGGTTTTGTGCATTTACGATTCTCCAAGCGTACCGAGTACGCTTACATAGCCAGATGTCAATCATAAAAGCTTTTTTTATTAAAAATTAACCTGATGTGCTGATTTTGCCAGATGTTCTCTGAAACACTGCAGTGTTTTTGCAGCGCCCCCTCTCTAACACTTGGCCAACACATTTGGCATCAAATTTCCCACGTCATCATCCATCATATACATTTTTCTTAATGATGTCAAACAAGCGCTGACTTAAGGACCATTTCACGGTGGTCTGTTGAGCTGCAGCCCACTGGCGGCAGAACTGCACCATGCACTGAGAAGGTACTTATAGTATTTAGTACTTATAGTATTTAGTACTTGTAGGCTCTGCATGACTTCTTCACCAGTACAAGAGCATTGTTAACACGCTGCCATTTTCATTATGGGCAAGACCTCTGCCGACTTGTCAGACAGTTATTCGATAGTTTTTCAGTCAGCAGCTGTTAGGGTAGTGTAGCCGACACCTGGGGAACAAGCTCCGGTAGTCATGGCCAGTGTGTAACGATGGGCGTTGGCATGAAGCACATCCCAGACAGCATCTGGATGTGGGCCACTTCAGGCAATGATGCGGCACTGATGGCCTTCTTCCAGCCCCGACAAACTGGATGTGAGCCTGAAGTGGCCCATATGTATAACAGCAAATATGGCCCAAATGTGCCAAACCACACGTGGGCCTTTTTTGGCAAAGATGCGGTGCTCTCAGCAACGTGATCTGGATGTGACCCTGAAGTGGCCCGTGTGGTAAATGGTGAATATGGCCCAGATATCACGAAACAAACATGGGCCACCTTTGGCAAATATGTGGCACATGCAGCACTGCTATGGCTTGGTTCTGGCCCAGATCTGGCAAACAGGAGCAGATCGCCCAAGTGCCATCATTCCACACGGTATGTGGGCCGGATGAAAGTGTCGGTGTGGGACGGGTCCGGACCACAGCAATTTTCCTATCTGGGATGTGTTAGCATGGTCTTATGGCAAAAGCACTGGATACACGTGGGATGGTTGACTTTCCTGCCAGTCCCTTCAGGCCGGACATGGTCCATAACAAGTCATAAACCTCTGAAACAGCTTTTCCATTTCACTGTTTCATCTTTCTTAGTTTAAATTTGATTGACAATCTGAGTTTGTATTTACAGTTGACATTGTGGATTTACTAGAACATTCCCGAACTGGGAATTGTATCAACCTAAACCACCAGCGGTACAGTTCAACTGGTTGACCTTTAACCCTCTCATGATGACACGTGACTGGGCGTCTCGCTGCCGAGCGGCAGGCTCATCTGTGAAGCGCTGCACAGACCCAAAGTGTCCACGCTCACGGAGCAGCAGCCCTGACGTGGCGTGTTAGTGTGCTACCTTAAGTTCAGAACAAGTCAGATCAAACACATTCATATTCCCAGGCTGGAAAATTCTTGGCATGTTTCTCCACATAAATGTACAAGAACAGCTGATGTATACTTGTCTAACATGCAGTAGGCTGGGCGGTGCTGTGTTGGGAGCACAAACCCAAAGAAACACAGGGTACATCTCCGAATACCGTGGACCCGGGCTTGGTTTCACCAAAAACATCTTTGATAGGAAAAAAAAACAACGTAGAAGAAGAGGTAGAGAGACTGAAAGAATGTCAGCAGTGGAGTCACTGAGAGGAAGAGAGAGAAGAGGGCAGAGTAAAGCGGGAAGAGAGAGAAGAGGGCAGAGTAAAGCGGGAAGAGAGAGAAGAGCGTAGAGTAAAGCGGGAAGAGAGAGAAGAGGGCAGAGTAAAGCGGGAAGAGAGAGAAGAGGGCAGAGTAAAGCGGGAAGAGAGAGAAGAGGGCAGAGTAAAGCGGGAAGAGAGAGAAGAGCGTAGAGTAAAGCGGAAAGAGAGAGAAGAGGGCAGAGTAAAGCGGGAAGAGATAGAAGAGGGCAGAGTAAAGCGGAAAGAGAGAGAAGAGGGCAGAGTAAAGCGGGAAGAGAGAGAAGAGGGCAGAGTAAAGCGGGAAGAGAGAGAAGAGGGCAGAGTAAAGCGGGAAGAGAGAGAAGAGGGCAGAGTAAAGCGGGAAGAGAGAGAAGAGGGCAGAGTAAAGCGGGAAGAGAGAGAAGAGGGCAGAGTAAAGCGGGAAGAGAGAGAAGAGGGCAGAGTAAAGCGGGAAGAGAGAGAAGAGGGCAGAGTAAAGCGGGAAGAGAGAGAAGAGGGCAGAGTAAAGCGGGAAGAGATAGAAGAGGGCAGAGTAAAGCGGGAAGAGAGAGAAGAGGGCAGAGTAAAGCGGGAAGAGATAGAAGAGGGCAGAGTAAAGCGGGAAGAGAGAGAAGAGGGCAGAGTAAAGCGGGAAGAGAGAGAAGAGGGCAGAGTAAAGCGGGAAGAGATAGAAGAGGGCAGAGTAAAGCGGGAAGAGAGAGAAGAGGGCAGAGTAAAGTGGGAAGAGAGAGAAGAGGGCAGAGTAAAGCGGGAAGAGATAGAAGAGGGCAGAGTAAAGCGGGAAGAGAGAGAAGAGGGCAGAGTAAAGCGGGAAGAGAGAGAAGAGGGCAGAGTAAAGCGGGAAGAGAGAGAAGAGGGCAGAGTAAAGCGGGAAGAGAGAGAAGAGGGCAGAGTAAAGCGGGAAGAGATAGAAGAGGGCAGAGTAAAGCGGGAAGAGATAGAAGAGGGCAGAGTAAAGCGGGAAGAGAGAGAAGAGGGCAGAGTAAAGCGGGAAGAGATAGAAGAGGGCAGAGTAAAGCGGGAAGAGATAGAAGAGGGCAGAGTAAAGCGGGAAGAGAGAGAAGAGGGCAGAGTAAAGTGGGAAGAGAGAGAAGAGGGCAGAGTAAAGCGGGAAGAGATAGAAGAGGGCAGAGTAAAGCGGGAAGAGAGAGAAGAGGGCAGAGTAAAGCGGGAAGAGAGAGAAGAGGGCAGAGTAAAGCGGGAAGAGAGAGAAGAGGGCAGAGTAAAGCGGGAAGAGAGAGAAGAGGGCAGAGTAAAGTGGGAAGAGAGAGAAGAGCTGAGTGATGTTTTGAGTTTTCCCAGGCAGGATGTGGGATGACCAACGACATGCTGAACTGCTGTTTTAACAAAGACCTTTGTGTTTCTGCAACACGGTGCAAGGAAAAAGCTCCCGGTGCTGCAGTCCAGCGCCTGCATGAATACACACTTTTCATTTTACTTCCTACACAATGTACCATTGCAGAATGAGAGGGCACAGGGAGGCATGTTAACTGTCAACATACCGGAGACGCGGTGCCACCACAGCAGAAGACGACAGGAGTAACATTCTCACCTCTTTTCCATGATAACAAAACCCCAAGAAAATGTCTCGGTTCAGACTGCACCATAAAACACCAGGAAGTGACGTGTTACCATCACCTCCTGTGTTGTCCCTGCACACTGACGGCATCGCTCCTTCAGCCAAACTGCCCCGCCGCACTTCAGCTTTAGCTACCGTACTGCATCTTGGCGGCTGTTAGCTACTTCTCAGCATCTGATGACCGGGTCATCAGAAGCTGATGACCGGGTCATCAGCTTCTGATGACCCGGTCATCCTGCAGTGTCACAGCTTGTAAAGACTCGTAGTGTGTCGTCGTCTCACGTTGTCGCCCCTACATGCTCTGTAGTGTTGCTAAACTCATGGTTGTGGTGTCATGTCTCACACAGAGGTCAGACTTCTAAAAAGTCACAGCTATGAAGGTAAAAATGAAGACATAAAATATGATATTAAACTAAAACAGGAATTTAAAATCCTTTTATTTTTACCATAACATTAACGACCCCTTCCAGTCCTGTCTTAAGACCTTCAACATGCTGCTGACAGAGCAGTCTGTGTTACTTCTGCAAAATGAGCTGAATTATCTTGTTAAAATCATTGAAATCACATTTACTCCTTCTCCCTCATTAAAAAATCCAGAATCTATGAATATGCAAATTATCCCCGCCCTCGAGTCAAATCCCCCCCTCCACTGCTTGGCAAGTGGTGATATAATATTATATCAGATAATATCATATCATATATAATATAATATGATATAATATAATATAAGAGTAATTCAGCCGAAGCAGGGACCAGATCAGTTTCATGTGCAGGGACAAGGTGTTTATAAGGAGTTTGATCAAAACCTGCGTAGCGTTGGTTCGAGGCCCAGGGCGCACCAATGAGTGGCTTCACTGTGTCTGGGCAGTTCACAATGCAGTAACTCATCCGTCAGTCAGACAAGTGCAGCTCACTGACTTTCACATGCTGTGAGTTTCTAAACGTCATCGCTCTATATTGTCTTGTATGGCACAACCAACCTGTGTGGTATCCCACCAGGGTAAAACAACAATAAATACACATGACCAACACCTCTGACCTGAACAACAAAGGGTGCATAACTCGCTCCCCTCTTTAAATCCTGGTTTTCTGTCGGTTTTGGTGCAAATTACTTGTGGGGCAGCATCACAACTGTCACTTTTTACAAGAACTGCTCTGTACAAGACGCACAAGTATGTAAATACCTCAAGCCCACACACTCACACACACAAAAACTGCAGACACACAAGGTCACATAGGATAATGACATCACATTAGTTAATCAAACACCTTTTCTGTCTGTGCAAAACGTTAACACCAGTGGTTCCAGAGACTTCAAAATAAACATAAAACCAAAACGACGGGATGCCAACGAGCGTCTGATCAGAAGAGTTTAAAACAAATGAACCCTTGACCGCGGCGTCAACCGCAAGACAAACATACACGAAGAGACAGAGACCTCATGACCCTCTGACCACGGCTGCTATAGTGCCGACAACCAGGAAGTTCAAACGCCCAGGAGTGGTCTGGTGGTGACGATGGTGCATGCAGAATAAAAATGACCAATCAGTGCCACTTCCTGTGTCCAACCTGAACTCAAGAACACAACCAGAACAACATCACCGTGTCACTAAAGCGGGTCCTCTGAGACGGCTGTGAACACAAGGAGCTCCTGGTCACATGATCAGGGAACCAGGAAGTTAATCTGCTGTCCCGCCTCTTGTTCACCCGGGGCTTCACCTTCACATGGCCGCAGCCTGCAGGTGAACAGAACAGCCTCTAAACAGGCATCATCTAAACAGCCAGTCTGTAAGTGTTCATCTCTATCAAAAAAAAATACTACATTTATATTTACAACAATTAAATAGAGGTCAGGTGAGCACTTGTGGACTGTAGTGTATCAGGACTCGACACTGGTGGACTGTAGTGTATCAGGACTCGACACTGGTGGACTGTAGTGTATCAGGACTCGACACTTGTGGGCTGTAGTGTATCAGGACTCGACACTAGCGCAGGTGGCAAAGCTTTTGAGTCTTCCATGTTCTCATTTAAAAAAGAAAAAGAAAAGCAAGATAGAAAAGTCTTTCTGGTTGTAATAGTTACATCATGCCACAATAAAATAATTTTTTGGAAAAAAGGAAGTGAGGGGAAGACAGGAAAGGGGTAAGGCGCTAAAAAAAAAAGACAATGACAGACGGAAGAAAGGATGTAGAAAACAGGAAGGAGGGATGTGTTTTTGTCTGGAGGATGGCTATTCTGTGATACCTTAGCGGTAGTAACAGTAGCAGTAGTGGAAGTAGCTGTAATTATAGTAGAAAGAGCAGTAGTAGTAGTAGCAGTAGTAGTACCAGCAGTAGTAGTAGTAGTAGTAGTAGTGTCGAAGTCAGTCTTGGTGTTGGGTTTGGGTTCCCGGTGAAGTACACAGGGGAAAGTGAGATAGCATCAGGAATGATTCTGGGTCGAGGTTGCCCTTGTTGGGCTTCCACAGGTCAGCTTCCCTGGCCTACTTCCTGTAAACTCAACCAGTTTCTGGTAGAGTTCAAAACTTATTGAAAACCAGCAATCACACTGCCCTCAGTTTGCCCTCAGTTGCCCCCCACCCCCCCATGGACTAGCGGCAGTTACTGAACTGACCCTCAAATTTGAACCTTTCACAACATTGAGGCCT
The DNA here is from genome assembly GCF_029633865.1 of Lampris incognitus. NCBI lineage: Eukaryota > Metazoa > Chordata > Actinopteri > Lampriformes > Lampridae > Lampris > Lampris incognitus. The sequence continues at coordinate 2,533,669 of NC_079223.1, forward strand.
GCATCGACATCCTGGAAATCCTTGCGCCTCTGACAGCAGTTAAGAAACACGCGTGACCAGTTCAGCAGCCACATGGCAAGCTGTGCTAGGTTACGCTAAGCCAAGCCAAGACTTGATACCACGACGTTTTCTAGTTAGCTGCCACCACAAGGGCAACGCCGACACGTACTAGCTCAGCTGCTAGTTGTGTTGTAGAATCAGGGGGTACTCAGAAGTGGGATCGGTGCTGGAAGGGGCGTGCTGTGTCTCTCCCGGTTGCTGGCTTCTTGTCTGGACTTGCCCGTAAGCTGGGTAGGAGGTGTGTGAACGTGTTCGTGTGTGTGTGTGTGTGTGTGTGTTTGTGTGCACGTGTCTGTCTCTCAGTAGCTGTTCTCATGGCCAGCCAGGATGTAGAGGTTACTGTGGGCCGTAGGGTTGTCCGTAGGTCTGCTCTCCAACACCACCACTCTGAGGGAGAAACACACACACACTCGTATTTCAAACTGAATAGGACATTAATCAAACTGACCATGTACTGACCATGTACCCCAACACCAAAAGACAGTTAAGCCCCCTTTAGAGTTTCACTTTTTTTTCTGATGACACAAAGCAAAATAAACCACAAAAACAGAGAAGAGGGAAGTTGGCAGGAAGTGTGAGCCAGGATTCACAGCAACAACGTACAACAACATACAACAACATATAGACAGGCAGCAACTTAGAAGGGAGATGATACAAGCCTGTATAATCTATGAGGGGCCATGAGGGACATTATTCAGAATTAAATCGTTCATACACTATACTGAAAACCACACACACATAAGTGAAATGCTTTTATATACACAACTGAAAGACTCACATAAACAGTGTATGAGAGGATTTCAGGTGAACCAGAAGATGCTTGAGAAAAGCGCACAACTCATAATACGGGCTATTGAGTGGTGTTGGTTTGTTTGCTATGCTTTCTGCTCAAAAACCTGCAAGCAGTCTTACGGAAGTGGCAGCTTTACGTAACACTATATTGGCCTCACCGGAGACGGCCAGAGCCCTGTCAAACGCCACAACAAAAGGCAGCAACCGATCATATCGCTGTGGCGTTTGACAGGGCTCTGATAGGCTCCGGTGAGGCCAATATACTGTTATGTAAAGCTGCCACTGCCGTAAGACTGCTTGCAGGTTTTTGAGCAGACAGCATAGCAAACGAACCAACACCACTCAATAGCCCCTATTATGAGTTGTGTGCTTTTCTCAAGCACCTTCTGGTTCACCTGAAATCCTCTCATACACTGTTTATGTGAGTCTTTCAGTTGTGTATGTAAAAGCATTTCACTTGTGTGTGTGTGTGGTTTTCGGCATAGTATATGAACAAGTTAATTCTGAATAATGTCCCTCATGGCCCCTCATAATAAGCTCTGGTATAGCAACCAGGAACCAGATCAGTCCCACAAGTCAGAGACATTGATGTTTTGGGACTGGAAACCCATCTCACTGAGCGTGAGCTCAGAAGACAGCTTTGTCCAGAAATTGGATGGTTGGACTGAATCCTTGGAAATTGAGCCAAAGGAGCTAGAGTTAAAAATTACAATAGTTGCAGAGTCATGAAATGTATAATGCAGGGTAATTTCCATCATAGCTGCCTGCAGGTGTCACATGACTCTTTCCATCATATGGCTTCCATCACATAAATACTTTTATCCCTCACTACGCCCGCCATTGTTGTTTACAATCACTCAGTGAAAGGAAAGCCAGACCCAATCTCAGGAAAGAACAATGTGGTTGACTTGTGAAATCAGTATGGTTCGCAGAGCTACAGACCGCCGACTATGAAAGCTGGCTCAGCTTTGAACTGTTCACCATGTGAACTCAAGCTCACCATGTGAACTCGAGTCCCACAGCTCCTGGTCAACATGAAGGGAAACACTTGAGCACTGAGTGTCAAGAGAAGACTGGTAATAACGTAAAAAACTAACTTAACTTCCCACATCTTAAGAAAAGATTGCATAGCCTCCTATCCACATACACAGACACAAAAAGACACAGACACACAAAACGGTGCACACACACACTAACCAAAGAAACCCATATAATCACACACATTAGCCCACTCCTTGATTTTCTCCAGTCCTCTTTCTCAAACCTAAAGTTCCTGATTAGTTCGCTTAAAGCAGACCTCCAGAGCCCCACAACAGAGAGGCCGTGTTTGGGCCAGCTTTGCCCAGGGAACTGAGACTGTACCTAGGCAGAGTGACGCCTCTGTTCTCTACTCCAGTCTCTGTGTCTGCATCTGCACTGCTGGAGCTTCTTCATGGACAAAACATCAACATCACACAGGGCGTTACACAGTGTGTGTGTGTGTGTGTGTGTGTGTGTGTGTGTGTGTGTGTGTGTGTGTGTGTGTGTGTGTGTATGTGTGTGTGGTGTGAAAGAAATTTTGTTTTCTCTGAGGTCATGCTCTGTGCAGAACATGACCTCACCATTACGAACACACTGTTTCAGCAGAAGGCCAAATACAAAACATCCTGGATGCACCCACGATCTAAACACTGGCACCTGATTGACTTTATCATTACAAGATGCATGACACTAGTGATGTCTTGCTCAATTGGGCCATGAGAGGTGCAGAATGCTGGATGGATCACCGCCTGATCATGACCAAGCTCCACATCAAAGTGCGCCCCCCACAGCATCTCAAGAAACGCATAAAAAAGCAAGTGAACTGTGCAAAAATTGAAGGCAGCCCCAGCATGGAATGAGTTCCGTTGCTCTGTAGGCACAATGGCACTAGAGTTTGAGGCCATTCTGAGTTCTGACAACTCCATGGATCAGAAATGGACCTCCCTAACCTCATTGCTACATCAAGCTGCAATCCACGCTGTAGGCTACAGAGCCAGAAAACATCAGGACTGGTTCCACGAGAACTCTGACACCATCACATCCCTGCTGGAAACCATGCGTAAGGCACACAGAGCTACTCTCAACTGCCCTGCGTCCGCCATCTTTTGGCAGCAGTGGCAAACGGCACGTAAGGAGGTGCGTTGCGCACTCTGCAAAATACATGGTGGATGATCAAAGCTCACGAGATTCAATCTTGTGCTGACAGAAATGATATGCACAACTTCTACAATTCTATAAAGACTATATATGGCCATAGGAACTGCTCTATCACACCCTTAAAACCAGCGGACAGGCTGACAACCCCGGAAGACCAAAAGCGGATCCTGGCAAGATGGGCTGAACATTTTGAAGCCCTACTTAACTAGCGCTCGCCAACCAACCAATCCATCCTAGAAGAGCTACCAATTCATCTGCCCATCCCAGACCTTGACCACTCACCAACTTTTCAAGAAGTACTTGCAGCATTCAACTCTCTCAAGAACAACAAGTTCCCTGGAAGTGATGGTGTCTCAGCAGAACTCCTAAAACAGGGAGGATAAGTGTGTACCAGAATGATCAGAACATCCTGCAGGTCTGGGACCAGGAGAATGTCCCTCAACAATGGAGGGATGCTAAAATTGTCACCCTGTACAAAAACAAGGGTGACAAGTCCATCTGCTGCAACAGTCGTGGCATATCCCTACTAGCTGTTGCAGGCAAGGTCCTAGCAAAGGTCCTGCTATGCAGGATGGTGATGCACTTGACAGGACATCTGCTGCCAGAGTCACAGTGCAGCTTCAGGAAGAACAGGAGTACTGTGGATATGATTTTCACAGTAAGACAGCTACAAGAAAAGTGCCACGAACAACATCAGGACCTTTTCATGGCTTTTGTCGACCCCTCCAAAGCTTTTAACATTGTGAATTGAGAGCTATTTTGAAAAATCCTGTGAAAGCTTGGTTGTCCAAGCAAATTTATGAACATTCTATCACAGTTCCATGATGGGACGGTGGCACGGGTGGCCATAGGAGGACAGGAATCAGCGCCCTTTAATGTATGTACTGGAGTGAGGCAGGGGTGTGTGCTGGCACCGGTACTCTTCAACATTTTCCTCCTATGTGTCACAAAACTTTTTCACAAAGATCTGGAAGACAGTAGTGGGATCACAATAGACTTTATGCTAGATGGAAACCTCTTCAACATCCGAAGGCTCCAGGCAACCACCAAGTTGTCTGCAGTGCAGGTCCTTAAGCTGCAGTACGCTGATGACTGCACTCTTGTAGCTCACACACCAGAAGACCTGCAAAACATCCTTGCCACAGTTGTGAATGTGTACAGCAGGCTGGGTCCATCAGTCAACACCACCATAGAACACCAACCACTCTCAGTTGCTCCATCTTTTAAATACGTGGGCAGTATCCTTTCTGAGGGCTGCAACACTGATCACGAAACTCATAATAGGATCAAACAAGCCTCTGTAGCCTTTGGCAAACTCCGACGTAAGGTCTTCCAAAACAAACACCTCCGCCTGTGCACCAAAATTGCTGTTTACAATGCCGTCTGCATCACAGCTCTCCTATACAGCTGTGAAGCCTGGGTCACATACAGCCGCCACCTAAGGTTGTTGGAGCGGTTCCACATAAGGTGTCTGCAGTGAATCATGGGCATCACATGGTGTGGCCGTGTTCCTCATGTTGAGATTCTTGCTAGGACAAACTAACTGCAAGAGCACAGAAGCCACGGTCACTGAACACCAACTGTGGTGGCTTGGGCATGTCATCGGGATGCTTCAAGAACGCCTGCCACGTCAAGTCCTGTATAGACAGCTTCATCTGGGCCACTGGTGGTCAGAAGAAGTGATACAAAGACTAGCTAAAACATCACTGAAGAAGTGTTATATCGACCCCTTGAGACTGGAGCAAGCTGCCATCAACTGTTCCAACTGGCAGGAGATCTGCCACAGAGGTATAGAACAGCTGGAAATGGAAAGGAATGTGAAAAACTGCAGAAAAGTCTAACGAGACACACAACCATGCTGCCCCCACTGACTCACACTTCATATGCCCAACGTGCAATAAAACTTGTGGATCAAGAATTGGACTGTACAGTCATCAAAGACCACACTGTTAATGACGAGGGATGTCATCATCGGACTCGATGGACGACCAGCAAGCAAAGTGTTTGTATTGTAAAAGAAACCGTGTTTTCCTGTATGATTCATGTATGATGTGTTCGGTGTGTCCAGGTGTCATACATGATGATGATGATGTATGTAAGTCAGGTTAATGTGTGGGATGTGTTCGTGTCTCTCACCTGTCTGACCCCAGCAGTCTAAAGATTCGAGTGTTGTCAGAGATCTCCTGTGTGATCTGTTTATAGAAGAAGAAGAGAAAAACCATGAAGAAAGGGGTCACAATGAAGTATGTGCTGAATGTGCATAATGAAGTATGTGCTGAACAAAGATGAATGTAAAGTACACACACTGTAGATAAAATACTCATTCTAACAAAAGCTCAATTAACTGACTGTAATTAAAACCAAGAAATGTGCACCTGGTCACTCGGTCATGCTGGCTTACTGTGCTTATGATGTGCCTTATAAACAGAATGAATTGCAAAAAGCTCTGAAATCAGAATTTCTTATTCTTATTAGAATATTTTAAAGTTTAAATCTCACATCAGGGACTGTTTCTCTTAACTGGTCCTTGTCTGAATGTTGGGTGTCGGATTCATCATCAGGATTTAACGCTTCTAACATTTACTGATGTTTTAAGGTTTTGTTCTTGGGTTTGGATGGACTTGAGAAGAGACCGCTATATCAAACACACGGCCTGATTAGTTATGAATAATATGGACACAAATGTACATATTACTGACTGCCTTTACTGTGATAGATACGAGCAGAAGGAGGAGGAGGAGGAGGAACTTCAAACTGCAGTCTGCACTGTGCATGTATTTCATCTCGTCCTCAGTTCATTTTAACTCTCACCCCTGGATAAAACATTGCAAAAACGTGGCTTCCTCATACAACTTAACGGGCATGGAATATGTATGTGCTGACGCTACTTACTTACACACACTCAAGAAACCAAACACTACAGAAACTCTGCACATCTTCTTTCGGCTTGTTCCCTGTTTGTCAGGGGTCGCCACAGAGGATTTTATAGTTTCCATCAATACCCTGTGAGGGTGCGGCACCAATGATGGTGGTTGTTAACCTGGGCCTCAGCCAACCCCATATGGAGCCTCGACTGATCCAGTATGGTCTTGCCAATCCACATACTGATTTGGCAAAACGTTACGTGGGACGCCCTTCCTGACACACCCACTAACCCTGTGGATGGGCACAGGTAAAGTGCTGGATGCCACCCCAGTATTCATGGACTTGCAACCATGCCTGTCGCTAATTCAGAAAGTCTGCACACACAAAATAAAACATGTTGTGGTCTGACATGAATTAATATCCTGATGACGGAAGAGTCTGGAAGGTGCTGTCGCTCATTATATTTTATATTCTGGCTCCATAGTCTCTCCAACACATGTAGATGTGCCTGTGTGCACCTGCAAACACACACACACACACATGCACACACACATGCACGCACGCACGTGTAGATCTCACCTCATTGGTCTTAAAACTCCGCCCCTGCATCCCATGCCTCCAGAAGGCCAGAACACTGTCTTGAAGACAAACTGCAGAAACAAAGTCATGGTGGCTGTCAGCATTTGAAGCACACAGGGTTACCAAATCTTATATATATATATATATATATATATATATATATATATATATATATGCGCACACACACACACACATACATACATATATATACATACATACATACATACACACACACACACACGTATATATACATATAGTGTTTTTTCTGAAACCGTCAAAGGTGTTATAAGTGCTCAACTAATGAGGAGCGGAATATCAACACAGATACAGGGAAAAGTTTTAATGCATTGCAGTACAGACCTGTTTCATGCGTCTCGCACTCATCAGCTGCTAATGACTGCGAGACGCACGAATCAGGCCCGTACTGATATATGTATATATATATACATACATAAAATGCAAAATGTGTCATCTGCCGGGCAAAAAATTGACACAATGAAGTTTGCTTCATTTTTAGGAAGAGTTTTGCAGTTTGATAAGGAACAGCTGGGTGATGATTGTGTGTACCTATCTAATTACCCCCCCCCCCATCTACTCTTTATTTCATTCTAGACACTAAAGACTCTACTGTACTGACAGCTAGCTGAAAAAAGTACAACAAAGTGTAAACACAGTAGTAGTACCAAAAAGCCTCTTTATGCATGCTGAATAATCCAGGTAGGGAAACCACAGAAGGTTGAACCAGTTGATTTGGACACAACATTTACAGACACGTTTCTTCATCATCATCTAAGTGACCTCTTCAGTCTCACTGACTGCAGGTGTCCCCACCCTTATAAACAATACAGTGACTGCAGGTGTCCCCACCCTTATAAACAATACAGTGACTGCAGGTGTCCCACCCTTATAAACAATACAGTGACTGCAGGTACCCCACCCTTATAAACAATACAGTGACTGCAGGTACCCCACCCTTATAAACAATACAGTGACTGCAGGTACCCCCACCCTTATAAACAATAGTGACTGCAGGTGTCCCCACCCTTATAAACAATACAGTGACTGCAGGTGTCCCCACCCTTATAAACAATACAGTGACTGCAGGTGTCCCCACCCTTATAAACAATACAGTGACTGCAGGTGTCCCCACCCTTATAAACAATACAGTGACTGCAGGTACCCACCCTTATAAACAATACAGTGACTGCAGGTACCCCACCCTTATAAACAATACAGTGACTGCAGGTACCCCACCCTTATAAACAATACAGTGACTGCAGGTACCCCCACCCTTATAAACAATAGTGACTGCAGGTGTCCCCACCCTTATAAACAATACAGTGACTGCAGGTGTCCCCACCCTTATAAACAATACAGTGACTGCAGGTGTCCCCACCCTTATAAACAATACAGTGACTGCAGGTGTCCCACCCTTATAAACAATACAGTGACTGCAGGTGTCCCACCCTTATATACAATACAGTGACTGCAGGTGTCCCCACCCTTATAAACAATACAGTGACTGCAGGTGTCCCCACCCTTATAAACAATACAGTGACTGCAGGTACCCACCCTTATAAACAATACAGTGACTGCAGGTGTCCCCACCCTTATAAACAATACAGTGACTGCAGGTACCCCACCCTTATAAACAATACAGTGACTGCAGGTGTCCCCACCCTTATAAACAATACAGTGACTGCAGGTGTCCCCACCCTTATAAACAATACAGTGACTGCAGGTGTCCCCACCCTTATAAACAATACAGTGACTGCAGGTGTCCCCACCCTTATAAACAATACAGTGACTGCAGGTGTCCCCACCCTTATAAACAATACAGTGACTGCAGGTGTCCCCACCCTTATAAACAATACAGTGACTGCAGGTACCCCACCCTTATAAACAATACAGTGACTGCAGGTGTCCCCACCCTTATAAACAATACAGTGACTGCAGGTGTCCCCACCCTTATAAACAATACAGTGACTGCAGGTACCCCCACCCTTATAAACAATACAGTGACTGCAGGTACCCCCACCCTTATAAACAATACAGTGACTGCAGGTGTCCCACCCTTATAAACAATACAGTGACTGCAGGTACCCCCACCCTTATAAACAATACAGTGACTGCAGGTGTCCCACCCTTATAAACAATACAGTGACTGCAGGTACCCCCACCCTTATAAACAATACAGTGACTGCAGGTACCCCACCCTTATAAACAATACAGTGACTGCAGGTACCCCCACCCTTATAAACAATACAGTGACTGCGGGTATCCCACCATTATAAGCTGACTCCAGGCATCCCTTATAACCTGTCATCCCAAACGTATGGTCACGCAATCTGCACATGAAACTGGTCCTTGGTTTGGGTGGTTATGTCACTGTGTGGTCTATAAGGGTGGGACACCTGCAGTTGGTGAGACTGAAGAGGTCTCTTAGATGATGATGAAACGTGTCTGTCAGTAAACCTTGTGTCCACATGATGATGAAACGTGTCTATCAGTAAATGTTGTGTCCAGATGATGATGAAACGTGTCTGTCAGTAAACGTTGTGTCCACATGATGATGAAACGTGTCTGTCAATAAACCTTGTGTCCAGATGATGATGAAACGTGTCTGTTAGTAAACATTGTGTCCACATGATGATGAAACGTGTCTGTCAGTAAATGTTGTGTCCAGATGATGATGAAACGTGTCTGTTAGTAAATGTTGTGTCCAGATGATGATGAAACGTGTCTGTCAGTAAACCTTGTGTCCAGATGATGATGAAACGTGTCTGTCAATAAACCTTGTGTCCAGATGATGATGAAACGTGTCTGTCAGTAAACGTTGTGTCCACATGATGATGAAACGTGTCTGTCAATAAACCTTGTGTCCAGATGATGATGAAACGTGTCTGTCAGTAAACCTTGTGTCCAGATGATGATGAAACGTGTCTGTTAGTAAACCTTGTGTCCAGATGATGATGAAACGTGTCTGTTAGTAAATGTTGTGTCCAGATGATGATGAAACGTGTCTGTTAGTAAACGTTGTGTCCACATGATGATGAAACGTGTCTGTCAATAAACCTTGTGTCCAGATGATGATGAAACGTGTCTGTCAGTAAACCTTGTGTCCAGATGATGATGAAACGTGTCTGTTAGTAAACCTTGTGTCCAGATGATGATGAAACGTGTCTGTTAGTAAATGTTGTGTCCAGATGATGATGAAACGTGTCTATCAGTAAACGTTGTGTCCACATGATGATGAAACGTGTCTGTTAGTAAACGTTGTGTCCACATGATGATGAAACGTGTCTGTTAGTAAATGTTGTGTCCACATGATGATGAAACGTGTCTGTTAGTAAACGTTGTGTCCACATGATGATGAAACGTGTCTGTTAGTAAATGTTGTGTCCACATGATGATGAAACGTGTCTGTTAGTAAACGTTGTATCCACATGATGATGAAACGTGTCTGTTAGTAAACGTTGTGTCCACATGATGATGAAACGTGTCTGTTAGTAAATGTTGTGTCCACATGATGATGAAACGTGTCTTTTAGTAAACGTTGTGTCCAGATGAACTGATTCACCTTCTGTGAGTACTAAGAAGCCTGCATCCAGAGAGAAAGCTAAACTCTTGGGAGTGTCATACAGGCACTTCTGCGCCAATGTTCACGTTAAGAAGGTCACATCCTCATCCATGATAAAATGGACAAAGACCATCCCCCTCTGATTACAATACCACACCACTGTATAGCTCAACAAAGGCTCAAATCCAACTTCGCAAATTTTGAGATTTTAAAACTGTATTGTGTACACAAGTACATTTGTCATTTTAGAAAGTCAGTTTACACTCTGAACAAGAATGGCTCCAAATGAGCTCAGCAGCTTGAAGTGATGTGAATACCGGATGGTATCTCCCATCACCAGGCGACCCCGGTGCCGTGTCTGAATCATGACTGGCTTTGTAATGGAAAATATGCTGTGAAGCTGGGTTTGGTCTCCTCACCTATGGACTCAATTTGGAAATTGAAGGTGAGCTCAGCTGAGAGCTTCCTGCTGGACTTCAGTCTGCCCTGAAGATTCACTATCTTTATACATCCTAGAGAGAGAGAGAGAGAGAGAGAGAGAGAGAGAGAGAGAGAGAGAGAGAGAGAGACAGAGAGAGAGAGAGAAAGAGAGAGAGAGACAGAGAGAGAGAGAGAAAGAGAGAGAGATAATAGAGGGCGAGAGGCAGAAAACATGGAGAGTGATAGAGAGAGAAAGGGAAAATAAAAGATGTAAGGGTTTGGAGGAGACAGCCACAGGGAAAGAGGAGACAGAAGGTGGGAGAAAGAGCAACACAAATACAGAAAGGATGAAAGCCACAAATAAGTCAAGACAAATGGAAAAGGTGGCAGGAAAGCAGTGTGTAGAGACGAGACATGACAGAAAGAGACGAAACAGAAGAAAGAAAGAGATGAGACAGAAGACAGAAAGAAAGGAGAGATATTGAGTTCTGATCAACAGGGGACATGTCCTGCATCTGAATATGAGGTGTTTGAGGATGAAGAGTAGGGAGGCAGGTTTGTGTGTGTGAGACTCACTGTCGAGGCAGACTAGGATGGTGTCTCTCTCTAGCTGAGTCACGTGGATCACACACGTCTGTGGTGTGTCTGGAGTGAGGGACAAAAGGGGGTAGAAGGGGGTAGGGGGGCAGATTCATTTATTATTCCACAGTCATGATAAACAATGTGATGCAGAACATCGGTCACCCTGCCTGCAGACCTCTTGTTCTGCCAACACAGGTCAGAGTCATCCACCCAGAGAGAGCTGCGCCACTCAAGTCAGCAAAGTCCAGTACTTCCTGGTGTCTCTTCATAGAAGAGGTCAAAAGTCTTCATATACTTTCATTTGATTCTAGTGTCACACACTCACATGGTGTCACACAAGACGTTTACACATCTTGTGTGATGCCGTAACGTATTCCTATAAAAAAGAGCAGGGTTTTTTTTTGTTTTCTCCCTTTTTCTCCCAGTTGTACTTGGCCAATTACCCCAATCACCCGACTCTTCCGAACCATCCCGGTCGCTCCTCCACCCCCTCTGCTGATCCGGGGAGGGCTGTAGACTAACACATCTCCTCCGATACATGTGGAGTCACCAGCTGCTTCTTTTCACCTGACAGTGAGGAGTTTCACCAGGGGGACGTAGCACGTGGGAGGATCACATGCTACCCCCCCCCCCCCGAACAGGTGCCCTGGCCAGCCAGAGGAGGCGCTAGTGCAGCGACCATGACACACATACCCACATCTGGCTTGCATGTGTCTGCCACCCGCAGACACATGCAATTGTGTCTGTAGGGACGCCCGACCGAGCCGGAGGTAACACAGGGATTCGAACTGACGATCCCTGTGTTGGTAGACAACGGAATAGACCGCTAGCTACCCGGATGCCCCAGAGCAGGGTTGTTTTGCTCAGGTTTTGTAGACAAGCACACCTCATATAGGACCTGCCTTACCTTAGCATATGTCACCCACCTTCATAATCGTCCAATCAAATGAGTTAGCGGCTACAGATGGGTCAGTGCTACGAAGCTCAAGTTTAAGCAAATCATCATCATGCAAGTGGTAAATTAGTTGTAGAGGTAAAACCACACTCATGGGATTTTTATAGATATTTCCTTTCGACAGATTAACACCTTTAACAACACTATTTATGTAAAGCTGTTCTTCCAGTCCTCTGTTAACCCAAAAGTGGCAGAGTTGTAGCTTGAAAGTGCCAAAACTGACCTACAGCACAACTATCAGCAAAACCAGTTCCAGCAGTACCGTTATTCTCAGATGGAAGACCGGTATGCCTCATCTGATCAGGCTCAGTAAAGCAGGAAAACGTGGAGGCTGAAGTTGAGACTTTACAAACCAAACCAGTTTGTGGTCCAGTGTGCTGCTCTTCCCTGGACACTAGGGGTGACCAGACATTATGAGAAAGGCTGTGTTCATCCAGACAATGGTTCTCACCGGCTTCTGTGAACCAGGAAGAGGTGGAATTTGGGTTGACGGTGCCGAATCGGACGACCTGGTTGAGTTCGGTCCCTTTGCTGACAGCCACACAAATCAGAGGGTAGGTTTGCTCCGGGACCACCAACATCTCAAAGACCTCCAACGGACAGGGCAAGGGGAAGTCTATGTTCTGTTAGAACCAGCAGACAGGAGAAACAGAGAGAACATGTAAAAAAGGGAGGTGGGTGGTGGAGACATGTGATCTTGACTAAACTGAGGGTATAAGACCATGAGTGTCTCAAGACATCCCATGGAATTGGCTCATCTGATAACACAAAACAGTGCGTAGGATCCTTACTAGAAGTGTACGTGTGCACAAAAGCTGAAAATGGCGTGCACAAAAAAAAAAAAAAAACCAGTCAGACTTAAACGTGTGAGAGGCATCATTACACAATCTGGCTTCAATTCACCACCTCACCATCTGTGTTTACATACAGGTGTGCACATCCTCCCATCCAGTGTGTTTTTACAAATCACACATTTTGAGTGGGAAGTGGCGTACGCCTGTCGGGCTCCATTTTGTGTGTACGGGGCGGTTATAAATGAGACCCCTGGTCAGGCACGCGGATTTGTTCAAAGCTGAAGCAGAACTACTTGCTTCAAGGTAGCAAGGATAGGGTTTGCTGTCACAGGTAAAACATGTCCATCTTTCAGAACCGTCAAGAACATTTGACAAACTTCTTTATGCAGGTTGACAACCTGTTTCTGCACTGACACTGATGAATTGTTCATGGTTTTGGGTTGTGTACATGACTCACAACAATGGCGTCTTTTTACAGATTCATCAAAGTTAAGCCTGAAAGTTGTCCTGTTACATAATGGCAGTGTCCACCCTTCAGTACCCACTGGCTATGCAGTACACATGAAAGAAATCTACAGTAACATGGAAGTGTTGTTGAAACACATGCAGTACAACAATTACAACTGGAACATGTGTGGTGATGTAAAAGTACTGGCACTGCTACTAGGAAGCAGCTTGGATATGTACCAAGTACTGGTGTTTCCTGTGTGAATGTGATAGCCGTACTAAAGAGTCACATCACATTAAAAAGAACTGGCCGCTCCGTAAGCATTTCCTACCAGGGCAGAAAAGTGTGACACATAAACCACTTGTCAACCCAACACAGATATCTCTGCCTCCTCTTCATATAAAACAAGAACTGATACCCCAACACAGATATCTCTGCCTCCTTTTCATATAAAACAAGAACTGACACCCCAACACAAGAACTGATAAAACATTTTGTGAAAGCAGTGAACAAAGAAGGTGATGGACTTCACTATTTGAGACATGTTTTCAAGAATAACTGATGCCAAAATCAAGGAAGGCCTTTTTGTTGGTCCACAAATCAGACATGTCATCAATGACAGCAAGGTAGAAGATCTGCTGGTGGGGACAGAGAAAACAGCATGGAAGGCATTTAAGGACGTCGTGGAGAATTTTCTTGGCAGAGCACCAAACTACACTGAGCTGCTGGACAACATGCTTAAAGTATACAAAACCATGAAGTGCAACATCTCATTTCATCAGCCGCTTCTCCGGGGTGGGGTCGCAGTGGCAGCAAGGTAAGTAGGGCACTCCAGACGTCCCTCTCCCCAGCAACACCCTCCAGCTCCTCCTGGGGGATCCTAAGGTGTTCCCAGGCCAGATTGGACATGTAGTCCCTCCAGCGAGTTCTGGGTCTACCCCCGGGTCTCCTCCCAGTTGGACATGCCTGGAAAACCTTCAAAGGAGGGCGCCCAGGAGGCATCCTAATCAGATGCCCGAACCACCTCAACTGGCTCCTTTCGACATGAGGGCGCAGTGGCTCTACTCCGAGCTCCCTCCAGATGTCTGAGCTCCTCACCCTATCTCTAAGGCTGAGCCCAGACACCCTACGGAGGAAACTCATTTCAGCCGCTTGTGTCCGCAATCTCACTCTTTCAGTCACTACCCAAAGCTCATGAGCATAGTAGGTGAGGTGCAGCATCAGCAGTAATGCCGCTGTACTGGACTGTCGTGAAGAGGGAGCTGAGCCGGAACACAAAGCTCTCAATTTACCAGTCGATCTTCGTTCCAACCCTCGACTATGGTCATGGTCTATGAAGAGCAACATGTCATTGAAAATTCATGTTCTGCATCACACTTGGGACTTCTTCCCTGCTGGTCTTGGTGCAGTCAATGAGGAACATGGTCAAAGGTTTCACCGGGACATTGCCACCATGGAAAAGAGGTATCAGGGCAACTGGATCCATCAATGCTGGCTGACTATTGTTGGACACTGACACGAGAGGCATCCGATGCTGAGTACAAACCAACACCATCTGCAACACATTTTGAGCTCCGCTGAACGAACACAACGTCTCAGCATCATTATGAGATTAAACATGTCACATTCAATAAACGTTACTTTAATGTTTCTCCAAATTCCTACGTGATACAGCAAACCTGAGATTATTTTGTGTTCAGCTTGACATTGTCCATCATCTCTCTTTTTTTTTCAGGAAGCAAAACGTTTGAAAAATTGTTGTTGTCCAATGAAAGGATCTGTGGCGATTACAGCAACATAAAGAAAGCAACATGAGAACAAGCAGAACACAACATCTTTTTTTAAATTTTCAGTGTTCTTGTCTTTACACTAGTTACCCCTTTGCAACCATAAAATACATCAAGATTTGGGAAGTAGACTGTCAAGATGACAACCATATGTAATTTCTATTTGTCCATCTCTGACAGGTGTCAGCCTGTTAAACAAAAAACAAAAAAAAAGGTCTTCAGCACTGTAACTTTAAAGAGAGCATCCCCAAATCAGCTCATTACCAAAAGCTCACACATCAACAACCTGGAGAGCGCACACCTGACCAAAACATCACTGACTAAGTCAGTTCGGGTAAGAGCCCTTGAATGCCTAAATATTCAAGTTACAAAAGTACACATGTTCATCATCTGGATGTCTTTCGCTACTGTACTGAAGCTTTGTGAGTAAAGGATTTATAGGAGGGGGAAGCGCTCCCAAAACGAGGAGTTTTCCATGGAAAGTGGGGAAATAGACCACTGACCTTTATGAGCATGAACTTTTGCATTGACTCCACCCACTCCAACAGGATGATGCTGGACTGGAAGGCTCCACAGAGGTACTTATGGCCTGTGTAGGGGTTACGCACTGTAAAAGAAACAGCAGCAACTGACACTCAGTAATTATGTTTGAACACTGTATTGTGGTGTCGCCCCATGATGGCCGAAGTCATGTGTGTTAAAGAGTGTAAGAACACAATGACACCACATACTCTTTCTATCATAATTTTGATTGGATTTCTTTGCACTGTGTTTACAGTACATTAGATTTGTTCAAGTTGAGGTCATTCAGGTGGCGTGGCGGTCTATTCTGTTGCCTACCAACACGGGGATCAGCGGTTCGAATCCCTGTGTTATCTCTGACTTGGTCGGGCGTCCTTACAGACATAATTGGCTGTGTCTGCAGGTGGGAAGCAGGACAGTCGCTACACTAGCTCCTCCTTTGGTCGGTCGGGGCGCCTGTTCGGGGTGAGGGGGGAACTGGGGGAATAGCGTGATCCTCCCAGATGCTACGTCCCCCTGGTGAAACTCCTCACTGTCAGGTGAAGAGAAGTGGCTGGTGACTCCACATGTATCAGAAGCGGCATGTGGAGTTGCCAGCCACTTGTGTGTACCTGTTGTACTTTGTTGTTTGCACATCTTTGGAGTTTGTACCTTTTTTCATTTCACTGCCCTCGGGACTTGTACTTGTGTGTATGTGACAAATAAAACGCTTGAATCTTGAAGGAGGCATGTGGTAGTCTGCAGCCCTTCCCGGGTCAGCAGAGGGGGTGCAGCAGAGACCAGGACAGCTTGAAAGAGAGGAGTAAATGGCCAAATACAATTGGGGAGAAAAAAAAAAGGGGGGGGGATTTGTTCAAGTTGTGGGTGGCACGGTGGTTAGCGCGGTTGCCTCACAGCAAGAAGGTCCTGGGTTCGAGCCCCGGGGTAGTCCAACCTTGGGGGTCGTCCCGGGTCGTCCTCTGTGTGGAGTTTGCATGTTCTCCCCGTGTCTGTGTGGGTTTCCTCCGGGGGCTCCGGTTTCCTCCCACAGTCCAAAGACATGTAGGTCAGGTGACTCAAAGACATGTAGGTCAGATGACTCGGCCGTACTATATTGTCCCTAGGTGTGTGTGTGTGTGTGTGTGTGTGTGTGTGTGTGTGTGTGTGTGTGTGTGTGCCTGCCGTCCAATGACTGCTGGGATAGGCACCAGCATCCTGCGACCCTGAGAGCAGGATAAGCGGTTTGGATGATGGATGTTCAAGTTGTACTTATGTTGTGCTGTTGCATTCTTTTAAGTATATTTTGTACCAAGCATTCCATCAAACGTGGACAGGGTATTATTGTGTAAATGAAGTGCGTTTTGTTTCTTTGGGTTAGCTAATAGTTTTTTTTTTAAATGAGTGAATACAATAAGTGGTAAGAACAAGTAACAGGGTAGTAGTTCTTAAAGAGGTGAGTTTTCAACCTGCGCCGAAAGATGGGCAGCGACTCCGCTGTCCTGACATCAGTGGGGAGTTCATTCCACCATTGTGGGGCAGGACAGAACAGAGCCGGGACCGGGTCGATCGGCAGCAAGGGCCTCTGAGCGACAGTGCATCCGGAAAGTATTCACACCCCTTCACTTCCCCCACATGTTGTTATGTTACAGCCTTGTTCCAAAATGGATTAAATTCCTTTTTCCCTCATCAATCTACACACAATACCCCATAATGGCAAAGTGAAAAAGGTTTTGTGGAAATTTTTGCAAATTTATTAAAAATAAAAAACTGAAATATTGCATGTACATAAGTATTCACAGCCTTTACTCAGTACTTGGTTGAGGCACCCTTGGCAGCAGCGATTACAGCCTCAAGTCTTCTTGGGTATGAAGCTACAAGCTTGGCACACCTATATTTGGGGTATTTCTCCCATTCTTCTCTGCAGATCCTCTCCAGCTCTGTTAGGTTAGATGGGGAGCGTCGCTGCACAGCTATTTTCAGGTCTTTCCAGAGATGTCCAATGGGGTCCAAGTCTGGGCTCTGGCTGGGCCACTCAAGGACACTCACAGACTTGTCCCGAAGCCACTCCTTCGTGGTCTTGGCTGTGTGCTTAGGGTCGTTGTCGTGTTGAAAGGTAAACATTCGCCCCAGTCTGAGGTCCTGAGCACTCTGGAGCAGGTTTTCATCAAGGATCTCTCTGTACTTTGCTCCATTCATCTTTCCCTCGATCCTGACTAGTCTCCCAGTTCCTGCCGCTGGAGAACATCCCCACAGCATGATGCTGCCACCACCATGCTCCACTGTAGGGATGGTATTAGCAAGGTGATGAGAGGTGCCTGGTTTCCTCCAGACGCGACGTTTGGCATTCAGGTCAAAGAGTTCAATCTTGGTTTCATCAGACCAGAGAATCTTGTTTCTCATGGTCTGAGAGTCCTTTAGGTGCTTTCTGGCAAACTCCAAGCGGGCTGTCATGTGCCTTTTATTGAGCAGAGGCTTCCGTCTGGCCACTCTACCATAAAGGCCTGATTGGTGGAGTGCTGCAGAGATGGTTGTCCTTCTGGAAGGTTCTCCCATCTCCACAGAGGAACGCTGGAGCTCTGTCAGAGTGACCATCGGGTTCTTGGTCACCTCCCTGACCAAGGCCCTTCTCCCCCAATTGCTCAGTTTGGCTGGGCGGCCAGCTCTAGGAAGAGTCCTGGTGGATCCAAACTTCTTCCATTTAAGAATGATGGAGACCACTGTGCTCTTCGGGACCTTCAAAGCTGTAGAATTTTTTCTGTACCCTTCCCCAGATCTGTGCCTCGATACAATCCTGTCTCGGAGGTCCACAGACAATTCCTTTGACTTCATGGCTTGGTTTCTGCTCTGACATGCACTGTCAACAGTGGGACCTTATAGAGACAGGTGTGTGCCTTTCCAAATCATGTCCCATCAATTGAATTTACTACAGGTGGACTCCAATCAAGATGTAGAAGCATCTCAAGGATGATCAGTGGAAACAGGATGAACCTGAGCTCAGTTTTGAGTGTCATAGCAAAGGGTGTGAATGCTTATGTACATGCAATATTTCAGTTTTTTATTTTTAATAAATTTGCAAACATTTCTACAAAACCTTTTTCACTTTTTCATTATGGGGTATTGTGTGTAGATAATTCTACTGTGTCCATTCAATATAGATATAATTCTACTGTATCCAGTCAATACAGATTCTAACCGTAACTCTAAAACCAAATACTAACCCTAAAATAGACCCTTTTCCTTGTGCGGACCTCTGAAAGGTCCACACAAGCTACGCGCTGTCAGGTTTTGCTATCCTTGTGTGGTAATTTGGTCCGAACAAGGATAGTTAAACATGTACATACATGCATACACACATACATACACACACACACACACACATACATACATACATACATACATACATACATACATACACACACACACACACACACACATACATACACACACACACACACACACATACATACACACACACACATACGTACATACATACACACACATGCATACACACATACATACACACTCACATACATACATACCTACACACACATACATACCTAAACACACATACATACACACTCACATACATACATACATACATACATACACACACACACACACACACACACACACATACCTACACACACACACACACATGCATACATGCATACATACATACATACATACATACATACATACATACACACACACACACACACACACACACACACACACACACACACACACACACACATACATACATACACTACCGTTCAAAAGTTTGGGATCACCTAAACAATTTTGTGTTTTCCATGAAAAGTCACACTTATTCACCACCATATGTTGTGAAATGAATAGAAAATAGAGTCAAGACATTGACAAGGTTAGAAATAATGATTTGTATTTGAAATAAGATTTTTTTTACATCAAACTTTGCTTTCGTCAAAGAATCCTCCATTTGCAGCAATTACAGCATTGCAGACCTTTGGCATTCTAGCTGTTAATTTGTTGAGGTAATCTGGAGAAATTGCACCCCACGCTTCCAGAAGCAGCTCCCACAAGTTGGATTGGTTGGATGGGCACTTCTTTGAGCAGATTGAGTTTCTGGAGCATCACATTTGTGGGGTCAATTAAACGCTCAAAATGGCCAGAAAAAGAGAACTTTCATCTGAAACTCGACAGTCTATTCTTGTTCTTAGAAATGAAGGCTATTCCATGCGAGAAATTGCTAAGAAATTGAAGATTTCCTACACCGGTGTGTACTACTCCCTTCAGAGGACAGCACAAACAGGCTCTAACCAGAGTAGAAAAAGAAGTGGGAGGCCGCGTTGCACAACTGAGCAAGAAGATAAGTACATTAGAGTCTCTAGTTTGAGAAACAGAGGCCTCACAGGTCCCCAACTGGCATCTTCATTAAATAGTACCTGTTAGAGCCTGTTTGTGCTGTCCTCTGAAGGGAGTAGTCCACACCGGTGTAGGAAATCTTCAATTTCTTAGCAATTTCTCGCATGGAATAGCCTTCATTTCTAAGAACAAGAATAGACTGTCGAGTTTCAGATGAAAGTTCTCTTTTTCTGGCCATTTTGAGCGTTTAATTGACCCCACAAATGTGATGCTCCAGAAACTCAATCTGCTCAAAGAAGTGCCCATCCAACCAATCCAACTTGTGGGAGCTGCTTCTGGAAGCGTGGGGTGCAATTTCTCCAGATTACCTCAACAAATTAACAGCTAGAATGCCAAAGGTCTGCAATGCTGTAATTGCTGCAAATGGAGGATTCTTTGACGAAAGCAAAGTTTGATGTAAAAAAAATCTTATTTCAAATACAAATCATTATTTCTAACCTTGTCAATGTCTTGACTCTATTTTCTATTCATTTCACAACATATGGTGGTGAATAAGTGTGACTTTTCATGGAAAACACAAAATTGTTTGGGTGATCCCAAACTTTTGAACGGTAGTGTACATACATACACACACACATAATTCCACTGTGTCCAGTCAATATAGATATAATTCTACTGTGTCCAGTCAATATAGATATAATTCTTCTGTGTCCAGTCAATATAGATATAATTCTACTGTATCCAGTCAATACAGATATAATTCTATTGTGTCCAGTCAATACAGATATAATTCTACTGTGGCCATTCAATATAGATATAATTCTACTGTGTCCAGTCAGTATAGATATAATTCTATTGTGTCCAGTCAATATAGATATAATTCTACTGTGTCCAGTCAATATAGCTTTGATTCTATTGTGTCTAGTCAATATATATGTCTACTGTATCCAGTCAATATAGATATAATTCTACTGTTTCCAATCAATATAGATATAATTCTTCTGTGTCCAGTCAATATAGATATGATTCTACTGTGTCCATTCAATATAGATATAATTCTTCTGTGTCCAGTCAATATAGATATGATTCTACTGTGTCCAGTCAATATAGATATAATTCTACTGTGTCCAGTCAATATAGATATAATTCTACTGTGTCCAGTCAGTATAGATATAATTCTATTGTGTCCAGTCAATATAGATATAATTCTACTGTGTCCAGTCAATATAGATATAATTCTACTGTGTCCAGTCAATATAGATATAATTCTACTGTGTCCAGTCAGTATAGATATAATTCTACTGTGTCCAGTCAATATAGATATAATTCTTCTGTGTCCAGTCAATATAGATATAATTCTACTGTATCCAGTCAATACAGATATAATTCTATTGTGTCCAGTCAATACAGATATAATTCTACTGTGGCCATTCAATATAGATATAATTCTACTGTGTCCAGTCAGTATAGATATAATTCTATTGTGTCCAGTCAATATAGATATAATTCTACTGTGTCCAGTCAATATAGCTTTGATTCTATTGTGTCTAGTCAATATATATGTCTACTGTATCCAGTCAATATAGATATAATTCTACTGTTTCCAATCAATATAGATATAATTCTTCTGTGTCCAGTCAATATAGATATGATTCTACTGTGTCCATTCAATATAGATATAATTCTTCTGTGTCCAGTCAATATAGATATGATTCTACTGTGTCCAGTCAATATAGATATAATTCTACTGTGTCCAGTCAATATAGATATGATTCTACTGTGTCCATTCAATATAGATATGATTCTACTGTGTCCAGTCAATATAGATATAATTCTACTGTGTCCAGTCAATATAGATATGATTCTACTGTGTCCATTCAATATAGATATGATTCTACTGTGTCCAGTCAATATAGATATAATTCTACTGTGTCCAGTCAATATAGATATAATTCTACTGTGTCCAGTCAATATAGATATAATTCTACTGTGTCCATTCAATATAGATATAATTTTACTGTGTCCATTCAATATAGATATGATTCTACTGTGTCCAGTCAATATAGATATGATTCTACTGTGTCCAGTCAATATAGATATAATTCTACTGTGTCCAGTCAATATAGATATGATTCTACTGTGTCCATTCAATATAGATATGATTCTACTGTGTCCATTCAATATAGATATAATTCTACTGTGTCCATTCAATATAGATATGATTCTACTGTGTCCATTCAATATAGATATGATTCTACTGTGTCCAGTCAATATAGATATAATTCTACTGTGTCCAGTCAATATAGATATAATTCTACTGTGTCCAGTCAATATAGATATGATTCTACTGTGTCCATTCAATATAGATATAATTTTACTGTGTCCAGTCAATATAGATATTATTCTACTGTGTCCATTCAATATAGATATGATTCTACTGTGTCCAGTCAATATAGATATAATTCTACTGTGTCCAGTCAATATAGATATGATTCTTAGCCGATTTGAGCTAATGGCTAGTTGGGCCATTGCTGTCTATTAATTTTAAATGTTCTTTGAATTGGAGTTTAATAAACATAAACATATAAAGTCCAGTTAATACAATGTAAAACTACAGGAGAGTCTTATCATATTACCGGAGTGACTGTGGTGTCGGTCATAGGGCCTGGAGTTGGTTTCCATATGCTAACCATTTAGTTGGTTTCCATATGCTAACAATTTAGCTAAGTTAAACTGTCATTCACCTGTCATGACATTTCCAAACTGCAGCTGTGTTTTATACCGTTATCCTCAGTCAGAAAGTGACCCATGTTCAATTATTCAACCTGTAACGTTATGATGTCAAATTCCTTATTAGGCGACAGCTGATCTGCTAATCTGTGTTCCCCATATTAAAAAAGCACATCAAGAAATGTGAACGTTTCTTGCTGGCGATACAGTTTAATTTACAAAATGTTGGACGAAAAGGACCAGACGAATATATACTGTACTAAGCATCCATCCAATTTTATACACTGTACTGAGCATCCATCTATTTTATATACTGTACTGAGCATCCATCCATTTTATACACTGTACTGAGCACCCATCCATTTTATACACTGTACTGAGCATCCATCCAATTTTATACACTGTACTGAGCATCCATCTATCTTATATACCGTACTGAGCACCCATCCATTTTATACACGGTACTGAGCATCCATCCATTTTATACACGGTACTGAGCAACCATCCATTTTATATACTGTACTGAGCATCCATCCAATTTTATACACGGTACTGAGCATCCATCTATTTTACACACTGTACTGAGCATCCATCCATTTTATATACTGTACTGAGCATCCATCCAATTTTATACACGGTACTGAGCATCCATCTATTTTACACACTGTACCGAGCATCCATCCATTTTATATACTGTACTGAGCATCCATCCATTTTACTATTTTTTTCTTCTTTTTCTCTTCTATAAATTTATTTCTGATTTTTCCTTTTCTCCCAATTTAGTTCGGCTTTTTCTCCACACACTCCACCTCCCTCCCCAAGACAGCGTTGCCAATTATTATTTCTGCTTCATCGAGTCCGGCCATAGTTGGATCTGATGAGACCGAGGTGCGAATCCCGGTCCCCAGTGGGCAACTGCATCAACACAAAGCCGATGCTTAGACCGCTACACCACCGCGGACCCATCTATTTTATACAGTGTACTTAGCATCCATCCATTTTACATACTGTACTGAGCATCCATCCATTTTAAACACTGTAGAGCATCCATCCATTTTACATACTGTACTGAGCATCCATCCATTTTAAACACTGTAGAGCATCCATCCATTTTTTTTTCTATAAATTTATTTCTAGTTTCTCCCCTTATCCCACCCAATTAACCCAATGGCATATGGCCGGAACTCTTGTCGAATAACTCCCCTGGCTCATGTTTCCACAGGAAGGAGATAGTCGAAACACCAGCTTCCTTCAAACTCGTGTCGGCTGCTCTCGCTATTTTACACACTGAAGCCTTGCATGGATTGCATCACCTTCAGGCCGCGAAGGAGGCATAGGGAGAATGCTTTCAGTTGCTTGGCTGCAGGCGCCCGGGTGGGCCAGAGGGGTCGCTGGAGAACGACGAGTCCCCGAACACTGCACCGATCTACACCCACTATCCCTCGGGTAAGGGTGGCCTAATGAATGCCTTACCCCTTGGACGCTCGCATCCATCCATTTTATATACTGTACTGAGCATCGATCCATTTTATATACTGTACTGTGCATCCATCCATTTTATACACTGTACTGAGCATCCATCCATTTTATATACTGTACTGTGCATCCATCCATTTTATATACTGTACTGGGCATCCATCCACTTTATATACTGTACTGAGCATCCATCCATTTTATATACTGTACTGAGCATCCATCCATTTTATATACTGTACTGTGCATCCATCCATTTTATACACTGTACTGGGCATCCATCCACTTTATATACTGTACTGAGCATCCATCCATTTTATATACTGTACTGAGTATTCATCTATTTTATATACTGCACTGAGCATCCATCCATTTTATACACTGTACTGAACATCCATCCATTTTATATACTGTACTGTGCATCCATCAAATTTTACATACTGTACTGTGCGTCCATCCATTTTATACACTGTACTGGGCATCCATCCACTTTATACACTGTACTGGGCATCCATCCATTTTATACACTGTACTGAGCATCGATCCATTTTATATACTGTACTGTGCATCCATCAAATTTTACATACTGTACTGTGCGTCCATCCATTTTATACACTGTACTGGGCATCCATCCACTTTATACACTGTACTGGGCATCCATCCATTTTATATACTGTACTGAGCATCCATCCATTTTATATACTGTACTGTGCATCCATCCATTTTATATACTGTACTGGGCATCCATCCACTTTATATACTGTACTGAGCATCCATCCATTTTATATACTGTACTGAGCATCCATCCATTTTATATACTGTACTGTGCATCCATCCATTTTATACACTGTACTGGGCATCCATCCACTTTATATACTGTACTGAGCATCCATCCATTTTATATACTGTACTGAGTATTCATCTATTTTATATACTGCACTGAGCATCCATCCATTTTATACACTGTACTGAACATCCATCCATTTTATACACTGTACTGGGCATCCATCCATTTTATATACTGTACTGGGCATCCATCCACTTTATATACTGTACTGGGCATCCATCCACTTTATATACTGTACTGGGCATCCATCCACTTTATATACTGTACTGGGCATCCATCCATTTTATACACTGTACTGGGCATCCATCCATTTATACACTGTACTGAGCATCCATCCATTTTATACACTGTACTGGGCATCCATCCATTTTATACACTGTACTGAGCATCCATCCATTTTATATACTGTACTGAACATCCATCCATTTTATATACTGTACTGAGCATCCATCCATTTGATATACTATACTGAGCATCCATCCATTTGATATACTGTACTGAGCATCCATCCATTTGATATACTATACTGAACATCCATCCATTTTATATACTGTACTGAGCATCCATCCATTTTATACACTGTACTGAACATCCATCCATTTTATATACTGTACTGAGCATCCATCCATTTGATATACTATACTGAGCATCCATCCATTTTATACACTGTACTGGGCATCCATCCATTTTATACACTGTACTGACCATCCATCCATTTGATATACTGTACTGAGCATCCATCCATTTTATACACTGTACTGGGCATCCATCCATTTTATACACTGTACTGAACATCCATCCATTTTATACACTGTACTGACCATCCATCCATTTGATATACTGTACTGAGCATCCATCCATTTTATACACTGTACTGGGCATCCATCCATTTTATACACTGTACTGAGCATCCATCCATTTGATATACTGTACTGAGCATCCATCCATTTTATACACTGTACTGGGCATCCATCCATTTTATACACTGTACTGGGCATCCATCCATTTTATACAACCGTAATTAGAGTTGCGGGATGCTGGAGCCTGTCCCAGCAGTCATTGGGCAGAAGGCGGGGAAACACCCTGGACAGGTTGCCAGACCATCACAGGACCCCCCCCCCCTACACACACACACACCACACACACACACACCTAGGGACAATTTAGTAAGTCCGATTCACCTGACCTACATGTCTTTGGACTGTGGGAGGAAACCGGAGCACCCGCAGGAAACCCACGCAGACACGGGGAGAACATGTAAACTCCACACAGAGGATGACCCGGGCGACCCCCAAGGTTGGACTACCCCGGGGCTCGAACCCAGGACCTTCTTGCGGTGAGGCGACCGCAGTAACCACTGGGCCACCGTCCCGCCCGTACTGAACATCCAATTTCAGATAATTTAAGGCTTTTAGGCTTTTCAACAGCTGTTGTCACCATGACAACCATGGACGCACTCGGTTGAAAGTCACCAGAACACGGTCATACCTGCAAGAAAGCAGTCGTGTTACTGCAGTCAAACACCATCTCCAGCTCAGAGAAGCTGGCTGGGGGTGTAGTCCAATCAGATTGTGGCTCATTTGTAAACAGCGTCTCGGAGCCAATCGAGGACTCTGCTTTTTCCTCTACCCCTAGGCTGGTCCCGCTTACATTAGTTAACCCTTTACTGGTTGTATTTGAGACCTTTTGATGAGAATTTGTTGTTGTTATTGGGTGAAAAAAAATGTGATATATCTCCCATGATTAACTGACTACTCGACTACTAATATGCAGCAGTCGTGAATGCGCTAATACATACATACATATACAAATACACACATATTTACATATATACATCCATACACTCACATATGGGTACACAGGCACAGCTACATACTTCAAACACTCATAAATAACACTCAGAGGAACCATGAGACTGCTTCAATGATCACAATATGAAAAAAGAAATCCAACCTTAAATAAATCACTTACCTACGCAGCACTTCTGGCACCCTTTGGTGTCTGGAATCTTATTGGACACAGCAAATTTCCTGCGATGGGATATGAAGAGAAATTAGTGTCGAATAAGTGTAATAAAAGAACGACTGCAAGTACAAAATCTATATATTCAATGAATTATTCTGAAGACATTATATGGAGTAACACACACTCGTGGTGCTGCAGGACTCTCAGCAGGTCACTGTGCAGTGTTACTCAGCTTCTTCTGCATCTCAGCTAATAACTAACTCACAGCTATCATCCCTTCCATGTTCCCTGTCTCTCACTTATACTGTCCTGGCTTACTAGAAAATAACTTGTTTTGGATGCATTGGATTTTTTTGGCACAATTCTCCTGTGTGTAGGGTTTGAATGTGTGTTTGGATGTTGTCTGGTGTCTGGATATGCTCCTACTATGCCATCTTTTCTACGCAGGAGGACATTTTCATGAGCTCCTTGAGGGTTCTTGGGGAGTGTCTTCCTGACAAATTTGTTTATCATTCTCATTTTCTCCAGTTTGTATGATCTGTACAGGCAGTGAGACAGTAGCTGGGTAATAAGAAATGAACAAAGATCCTTTTGATGAGAATTGAACAATTTTTTTCTCATTTCAGAAAAAATTCTTCATTAGAATAGAAAACCTGTTTACATGCACATATATTCTATTTATCTATTTATTTTGGACCCCCCCCCTTTTCTCTCCAATTGTACTTGGCAAATTACCCCCCTCTTCCAAGCCGTCCTGGTCTCTGCTCCACCCCCTCTGCTGATCTGGGGAGGGCTGCAAGATTACCACATGTCTCCTCCCATACATGTGGAGACACCAGCCGCTTCTTTTCACCTGACAGTGAGGAGTTTCACCAGGGGGACGTAGCGCATGGGCGGATCACGCTATTCCCCCCAGTCCCCCCCCCCCCCCTGAACAGGCACCCTGACCGACCAGAGGAGGCGCTAGTGCAGCGACCAGGACACATACCCACATCTGGCTCCCCACATGTAGACACGGCCAATTGCGTCTGTGGGGACGCCCGACCAAGCTAGAGGTAACACAGGGATTCGAACTGGCGATCCCCATGTTGGTAGGCAACGGAATAGGCTGCCACGCCACCCGGATGCCTCACATATATTGTATTTCATTAAGGACATTGTACTCATCTTACTCAGAAGCCCTGATAAACTCATGATGTGATCAGCAGTCAAGTTAAATGATAGTTAAGATCCATTTGACTTTCACTCACGATGAAGATGTGTAATTTTACAGCTTAGATTGTCCAGGCTGACATTAATAAGTAGATGTGTGAACACAACCAGCGTTGGTTGATGACTGACATACCTTGGAATCATCTTATCTGGCAGTTTGTGTGTGGGAATGGCGACTGGTAACTTCTGCATCTGCCTGGCATGTTCAAACAAACCAGTCAGACTGTGGGAGTACAGCTGGGAGGCTTTGCCTGTCAGCGGGAGGGGGGTTGAGAAGAGACGAGCAGAGCAGAGGATTAAAAATCAGTGTTTACTGAAGCAGTAAAAATACCTTGTAGCAACAAACATAAGCCAATAATTACAATGTACAATGATAATAATGTTAAAGTAAACAACTGGGATTATCATCTTAATCACTGCTCATACCATGACTATGAAGCCTTATGAGCAGCTTATGAGCAGCTTATGAGCAGCTACAAACTGACCACAATGTCACCTCACAGAGAGACAGCAAGTTCCACCATACATTACTGTGCTTCAGATATCCAGTCTCACCCGATATGGACAGGAGACAGTTGTTCATGACATAAAGCCAAGTGCACCGCCGAGGGAAGAGCTGCAAACAGATTCAGAGAGGAAACAACCACCGCTGGTTAAAATCTCAACATTAAAACAACCACCGCTGGTTAAAATCTCAACATTAAAACAACCACCGCTGGTTAAAATCTCAACATTAAAACAACCACCGCTGGTTAAAATCTCAACATTAAAACAACCACCGCTGGTTAAAATCTCAACATTAAAACAACCACCGCTGGTTAATATCTCAACATTAAAACAACCACCGCTGGTTAAAATCTCAACATTAAAACAACCACCGCTGGTTAAGATCTCAGTGTTAAAACAACCACCGCTGGTTAAAATCTCAACATTAAAACAACCACCGCTGGTTAATATCTCAACATTAAAACAACCACCGCTGGTTAATATCTCAACATTAAAACAACCACCGCTGGTTAATATCTCAACATTAAAACAACCACCGCTGGTTAAAATCTCAACATTAAAACAACCACCGCTGGTTAAAATATCAACATTAAAACAACCACCGCTGGTTAATATCTCAACATTAAAACAACCACCGCTGGTTTATATCTCAACATTAACACAACCACCGCTGGTTAATATCTCAACATTAAAACCACCACCGCTGGTTAATATCTCAACATTAAAACAACCACCGCTGGTTAAAATCTCAACATTAAAACAACCACCGCTGGTTAAAATCTCAACATTAAAACAACCACCGCTGGTTAAAATCTCAACATTAAAACAACCACCGCTGGTTAAAATCTCAACATTAAAACAACCACCGCTGGTTAAAATCTCAACATTAAAACAACCACCGCTGGTTAATATCTCAACATTAAAACAACCACCGCTGGTTAATATCTCAACATTAAAACAACCACCGCTGGTTAATATCTCAACATTAAAACAACCACCGCTGGTTAAGATCTCAGTGTTAAAACAACCACCGCTGGTTAAAATCTCAACATTAAAACAACCACCGCTGGTTAAAATCTCAACATTAAAACAACCACCGCTGGTTAAAATATCAACATTAAAACAACCACCGCTGGTTAATATCTCAACATTAAAACAACCACCGCTGGTTTATATCTCAACATTAACACAACCACCGCTGGTTTATATCTCAACATTAACACAACCACCGCTGGTTAAAATCTCAACATTAAAACAACCACCGCTGGTTAAAATCTCAACATTAAAACAACCAACGCTGGTTAAGATCTCAGTGTTAAAACAACCACCGCTGGTTATTTTCTCAACATTAAAACAACCACCGCTGGTTAAAATCTCAACATTAAAACAACCACCGCTGGTTAAAATCTCAACATTAAAACAACCACCGCTGGTTAAAATCTCAACATTAAAACAACCACCGCTGGTTAATATCTCAACATTAAAACAACCACCGCTGGTTAATATCTCAACATTAAAACAACCACCGCTGGTTAAGATCTCAGTGTTAAAACAACCACCGCTGGTTAAAATCTCAACATTAAAACAACCACCGCTGGTTAATATCTCAACATTAAAACAACCACCGCTGGTTAATATCTCAACATTAAAACAACCACCGCTGGTTAAGATCTCAGTGTTAAAACAACCACCGCTGGTTAAGATCTCAGTGTTAAAACAACCACCGCTGGTTAAGATCTCAGTGTTAAAACAACCACCGCTGGTTAATATCTCAACATTAAAACAACCACCGCTGGTTAAAATCTCAACATTAAAACAACCACCGCTGGTCAAGATCTCAGTGTTAAAACAACCACCGCTGGTTAAAATCTCAACATTAAAACAACCACCGCTGGTTAATATCTCAACATTAAAACAACCACCGCTGGTTAAAATCTCAACATTAAAACAACCACCGCTGGTTAAAATGTCAACATTAAAACAACCACCGCTGGTTAAAATCTCAACATTAAAACAACCACCGCTGGTTAAAATCTCAACATTAAAACAACCACCGCTGGTTAAAATCTCAACATTAAAACAACCACCGCTGGTTAAGATCTCAGTGTTAAAACAACCACCGCTGGTTAATATCTCAACATTAAAACAACCACCGCTGGTTAAAATCTCAACATTAAAACAACCACCGCTGGTTAAAATCTCAACATTAAAACAACCACCGCTGGTTAAAATCTCAACATTAAAACAACCACCGCTGGTTAATATCTCAACATTAAAACAACCACCGCTGGTTAATATCTCAACATTAAAACAACCACCGCTGGTTAAGATCTCAGTGTTAAAACAACCACCGCTGGTTAAAATCTCAACATTAAAACAACCACCGCTGGTTTATATCTCAACATTAAAACAACCACCGCTGGTTAATATCTCAACATTAAAACAACCACCGCTGGTTAAGATCTCAGTGTTAAAACAACCACCGCTGGTTAAGATCTCAGTGTTAAAACAACCACCGCTGGTTAAGATCTCAGTGTTAAAACAACCACCACTGGTTAATATCTCAACATTAAAACAACCACCGCTGGTTAAAATCTCAACATTAAAACAACCACCGCTGGTCAAGATCTCAGTGTTAAAACAACCACCGCTGGTTAAAATCTCAACATTAAAACAACCACCGCTGGTTAATATCTCAACATTAAAACAACCACCGCTGGTTAAAATCTCAACATTAAAACAACCACCGCTGGTTAATATCTCAACATTAAAACAACCACCGCTGGTTAAAATCTCAACATTAAAACAACCACCGCTGGTTAATATCTCAACATTAAAACAACCACCGCTGGTTAAGATCTCAGTGTTAAAACAACCACCGCTGGTTAAAATCTCAACATTAAAACAACCACCGCTGGTTAAGATCTCAGTGTTAAAACAACCACCGCTGGTTAAAATCTCAACATTAAAACAACCACCGCTGGTTAAAATCTCAACATTAAAACAACCACCGCTGGTTAATATCTCAACATTAAAACAACCACCGCTGGTTAAAATCTCAACATTAAAACAACCACCGCTGGTTAATATCTCAACATTAAAACAACCACCGCTGGTTAAAATCTCAACATTAAAACAACCACCGCTGGTTAATATCTCAACATTAAAACAACCACCGCTGGTTAAAATCTCAACATTAAAACAACCACCGCTGGTTAATATCTCAACATTAAAACAACCACCGCTGGTTAAGATCTCAGTGTTAAAA